>NC_052483.1:7712880-7770392 GCF_009730915.1 Dioscorea cayenensis subsp. rotundata
AATAATTATTTAATGGCTAGTATTTTGGAAATGATGGTTTAATTATTTCATTTTATTATGTTTAATTAAAGTATACTCGTTGAAATATACTTATAATTATTATTATTTATTTGTCGTTGATGTGCCATGACGATCGTATTGATATACTTGATTTTGTATAATTATATGTATTTCCAAATAGTGAGAATACACGTATATATGATTTAATTATATAGTTCATGTGTTTATTTTTTATGGTTACATATGCTTTGATTCGGAATGATTTGTGAAACCATGTGAGCATATTAAAATGTTTTATAGGCATTGTGTGTGGAATTGTTTTTCATTCCTAGTATATTAATGGTATCATGGATCTAGACTTTACTGGTTTATGCATTGTTATACTTTTGGCATTGGCTTTGTGGAAAATAATGTTTATTTCCGAGATGTGAATGCTTGTTCTGGATAATGATCTTGTGATATGATTTATACCGATTGTATTATTGCTATATCTATATAATGGTTTGGATGGTGACGGCGGGCTAAGGTCCGACTACTGCAGTAGTGGGTTCCCACGGGCCAGCCTTTAGAGGTGGCGTGGTGGACCTGAGTGTTGATTTGTCCAGATTAAGTGCTGATTGGATGATACATCGGGATCCTAGGGTTACCACATGGGACCGGTGGGCCAACGTCAAGGTTATGAAGACCTTGGCGGCTCCCAACCTAGTCGTGACGACGGGTAAGTCGGAGAGAGTTTTCGGGCTATGGATTTGAGGACGGTTTTTATATTGCTTGTATTTTGAATTGTGGTTAGGGGCCGAAGCCCAGTTGTCACTCTTAGGAGAGCAGTCTCTCACAATAATTTGGATTTTTGGAAAATTTGATTTAATGTTGATTTGTGATGAAATTAAGTTTCAAAAGCTCTCTAAAGTTGTATTTTACCAAAATTTTGGTCTTTGTGAAAGTTTTGAAATTATTTGTTAAAATTGATCTTTATATGCTTTATGTACACTACATTTACTTATTTAAAATTTATTGAGTCACTATCGACTAGCTGAATGTGCTGTAGTTGTAGGAGCAGGACCCTAGTAGATCACTGTTCAACTATAGAGCTAGTTAGGGTTGAGTCCAAGATTGCAGTGGGTCACATACCTTTCTTTCTATTTGTTATTGTCGTGATCTTGTAGCGGTTGTACCCGCAAATTTGAGTAATTATATTTGTTGTATTTATGTATTTGAATCCTGTAGTTGGTGTAAGGTTGTAAAACAATTGTGATTTGTAAGTCTAATTTGGTTTCTGAGGGGTGTCAGGTTTCCAGTTAAAATGGATTTTTAACTGATGGGTGCCACATTTACCTCGGTAGAAGGGGTGAGTGTGACATCTTACTTCTGCAGATCCCCTTTAAGATTGATCTGACCTGTCCTTACAGTCACCAAGAAGATGCTTTGTATGTGAGAAGCTTATGCGAAGATTTTTCGTCAGTTCAGAAGTCTAATAAAGGAAAGACCGTTGTGGAAGGGCAAGCCGTTCCCCTACTCAATCTGGCATCGATGATAAGGTAAACCCAAACTTGGAAAGTTGTTAGTGCGCGGAAGTTGAACAAAATAACCTCCAAGTGCCTGTCTAGCTTATCCCCATCTTTTTGTAAAAAACCCTAACAAATATCTTAAAAGACATGCACAAGAGTTACTCTCCATGATGATTTTGTTCATTAAAAAGAAGTAAAAAAAATTGCATATGTTTAATTCTAAATTAATCAAGTTTGAGATTAATTATTATCTAAAGTTATATTTCAAAAATAACAAATTAAATTTTTTAAAATAATGGTTAAATATTTTAAATTATATGAAAAGTGAAAATGTTGCAGTGGTTGACTAAAACTTTTTACCAACCAAATACTACAGCATGACTCTGTACATATATGCGGTCAAAACTGACCCTTTTGATCAGAATTAAAAAAAAAAAACATGCAGGCGTTGCTTGGAAACTGACAAATTTGATCCCAATTGATCTTGTAGGGCCCACAACATATGCACTTTTCCAATTGATCTTATTATGGTAAGTTATCTGACATGTTAATTAATCATGCTAAAATAGAAATTATGAATTAAAAGTAAAATTTTTAAAGAAACATATCCTGAGTCAAACTGTTTTTCATAAAGGGCTTTCACACCATCATATTTCTAAACATATATATTCCACATGTGTAATCAATTACTTGGAGGCCAATTCAACTAAGTATAGCTTCATGTTGCCAAGATTTTTTATATATTTGCTTTTTAAAGAAAAAAAAAACAAAAAATAAAAGTTGGTGGCGACTTGTTTACTTGGAGACCAAGTTTATTCAAGTCAATGTAAACTCATTGGGATTTCACCTCGAGGTACTGTTTTTTTTTAATTGAAAAATTCAAGAAAATACTTCAAAAATGTTTAAAAAATTCTAAAGACAGAAATAACAAGAGATAAAATTATTTCAATGAAAAAAAATTAAACATTAATTTTGTTGAGTAACTACAAGCTCAACAAATACTTATGCCTCCATTTTATTTGGGTTTTTACAGTTTGATCTCCAGTTTTCTTTGAAACAAATACCTTATATAAAGAACTTGTTACTAATAAACTAATAAGCCATTGATTTATATAAAACATTATACATATAGAAATAATTATTAAGTAATGAGAAGTTAAAAACTAATTATGATAACCACAAAACAATGAGCCTTTAATGACCAAATTTTACAAAAATTATTACATAGTTAAAAATTAATTAAAATTAAAAAAACTTAAAAAAATAATAAAATAATAATAATAATAATAATAAGTAACAACTACTACTTGTCAACAATGGCGGCTCCTCACAAACCATGCATGATGATCAGTCTTTGAATAATTCAAAACCCACCAACTTACCTCTATATATAACTCACTCAAGAACACCGTCAGGCATCAACAATCATACAACCAGAGAGATAGAAGAACAGAAACAGAAGAAGATAAAAATGATGAACAATGAGAGCTTCGCCGGTGTAGGTTCAACAATTGCAAGCTTGATGTTCTTGTGGGCAGTTTGCAGGCAATACTTTCCCTACCAGCTTGAGAACTACTTCTCCAAATACTACACAAAGTTCATCACCCTCATCTATCCATACATAGAGATCAGCTTCCCTGAATACTCCGGCCAGAGAATCAAACGCAGCGAGGCATACACCGCCATCGAGTCCTACCTCTCCAACACCACCTCCGAACGTGCCAGACGTCTCAAAGCTGAGATGGGCCATGACAGTGATAAACTCATCCTCAGCATGGCAGAGAATGAAGAGATCACTGATGAGTTCTGTGGTGTCAAGCTCTGGTGGTTTTCAAGGAAGACCTCGTCGGATAGACAGACCATATCTTTCTACCCGACCGACGAGGATAAACGGTCTTACCGTCTGACGTTTCACCGGAGACATAGAGTGCTGATCAATGAGTCTTATCTTCCTCTTGTCATCCAACAAGGTAAGGCCATTGCTGTGCAAAAGAGGAAGAGAAAGCTCTACACTAACAGTTCAAGCTTTGATTACACTGAGTATAGGAAGTTGGTTTGGAGCCATGTTCCGTTTGAGCATCCTGCCACGTTTGAAACCTTAGCTGTAGACCCTCAGATGAAAGGTGAGATAATGCAAGACTTGGTGAAGTTTAGCAAGAGCAAGGAGTACTATGCCAAGATTGGGAAGCCATGGAAGAGAGGTTACTTGCTTTATGGTCCTCCAGGAACTGGGAAATCCACAATGATTGCAGCCATGGCTAACTTGCTGGATTATGATGTTTATGATCTTGAACTCACTGCAGTGAAGGATAATAGTGCTTTGAGGAAGCTCTTGTTAAATACTACAAGCAAGTCGATAATCGTCATCGAAGATATTGATTGTTCTTTGGATTTATCAGGGAAGCGCAAGACCGGAGGAGACCAGCAAGAGGGGAACAAGGAGGAGGAGGAGAAGAAGAAGGCCATGGGTGGTCCTCCTGGTAAGGAGGAGAGCAAGGTTACTCTGTCAGGGTTGCTTAATTGTATAGATGGATTATGGTCTGCATGTGGTGGAGAGAAGTTGATTGTTTTCACCACCAACCATATTGAGAAGCTTGATCCTGCATTAATAAGGAGGGGAAGGATGGATAAACATATTGAATTGGGATTCTGTGGGTATGAAGGGTTTAAGGTGTTGGCTAAGAATTATCTTGGAGTGGAATCTCATCCATTGTTTGATAGTATTCATGAGTTGTTGAAGGAGAAGAAGATGAGTCCTGCTGACGTGGCAGAGAATTTGATGCCAAAGAATGAGTCTGAGGATCAAGCTGATCTTTGCCTGCAGAGTCTTGTTAAGGCTCTTAAAGAATGCAAGTCTGTGAATGAGAAAGATGAGGAAGAGAAAGTGGAAGAGGAAGAGCAGAATCTGAAGACAAATGAAGAGATGTTGGAGAATGATGGGATAGTTGTGGATAATGAAGGAAAAGAAAACAAAGAAGATTGATTGCCTAATGATTAATGAATACTAATGTACTGTTGCTTGATGTTGTTTTGCTTGGAATATTAATTATTACCGGTTAGTATTTTGCCTCCATTTAATGAACCTTAAAGGATATATTAAATGCTAGCCCATGTTTTTTAAGTAATCAAGTGTTTTAGGTAAATAGAAATATTATATTCAATTAAATTATTTAAGATATTTAAATTGACCTCACATTAATCCAAATAACCTGATAGTTAAATTTGATAATCTGCTGGTCCCACACTTTGACTTGTTCAAAGCCGGGTCCTGCTTTGATAACTCTGATGTTGATCATTTAGCCATCCAAGTGGATCTTGGGAATTACTATACATGCACAACACGTTTTACCAATCACATGTTTTGAATTATTATTTTACTTGAAAGTTAAACACAACTTTTATACCATTACGAGATTATACCTTTATTAGCGAAGATGCATAATTAGTTAAAATTGGTAATATAAGTAATTGTCACTAAAATTTAATTGGATAAATTGTAGTTAATACAAACTAAGTAAAAGATTCAAAAGCAAAAAGGCTCCACTCAAGAACAAAGAAGTAACTCAAACCATGGATATATATATACCATAACTTTTAAACCAAAAAGACCCAAATTTGATCATTCAAAGTACATCAATTCATTAAAACAACCGCAAAATGTTGTAAAAAATGAAGTTGGTGCAGGAAAAGCTAATAGATCTCATCATAATAATCATAAATAGTGTTTGCTAGGGTGCGAATTCGGATAACTCTATTATAACCATACCAAATTTTCAGATAATCGAACCAAATTGAATAGCAATTTGGGAAAAACAAATTGATATAAATGAATTTTTGACCAAAACTGAAATAGAAGCTAACTAGAGAACAAATTGAATTTTATTATTTTAAAAATTGCTTTAAAATTTAGATTAATAAAATATCAAATATACCAAAAACCCGAACATAGGCGCATCAAAAAAATAAATACTATATGCATCAGTGATTAAATTGCTAATACTATATATTATATTGTAATAAATTATTACACAAGTCTTTTAACTAGAGTGATTCAACAAAAATATATTTCAAAACATACTAAATATCCAAAAATATATGTATCAGTGATCATTAATTTTACCCCAATGGCACTTGAGTGAGAGTATCAAAGATTATTTATTTTACTTTATTCACTCAAATAAAAATATCGGATGCTATTTATTTTACTTTGGTGTCTCAAGTTAGAATATTAGAAACCATTATTATTTCACCGACTGATCATTGAAAACGTAGAGTTTTAATTTTCATTAGTTTTATGTCGAGATGATTAATGTTTGACCCCATTGAAAGGGTTAATGCATAGCAAATTTAAAGATAAAAAAAAAATAATGTACAAAATAACTTTTGTGCTGAAGTTGAAAAATAACAATATTTCCAAAATTAAATAGCAATAGGCCTTGAATGGTAACGATAATTGATAGGGACACAAGTATACGTGCTGATTGCGTAATAAGGTGTGAGTAAGTGCAGAGTGTGGGTCCACAGGGAAGGAAAGTGAGTACTAGTAATGACTCTAGATCCCAAAAATAACCTAAATAGTGGAGTGTTTTGTGTGTAAACAAGAGCAAATGAAGGTGAGAAAATACGGGAAGTAGAAGGACAGAAACCAAGGAATGGCTGTCTAAGCATGTAGTCCTATTTGACCCGAAAGGTTTCCAGAAATATACAACACCCCAATTTATCAGGCGAAGTGTAAATGAATAGGTGCAGAACTGATACAAACATACACACACTCGCATTAACACTCTATGAAACCTTATTGTAAACTAATGATAATCTCCTACTGAAGAGAGATTATTTCTAATCCGAATACAGAGAAGAAATTCGATTTCTCCTAAAATCCACTCCACATAATTGCAAAGAGCTCAAAAATTATCATCAAACCATTTTGAAGGATTGTGGGAGAAATTCTCCTAGATACCCTAACCAGAGGTGTACCCACTATCCTCTCCAATTGCGGCAAGTCTATACTACGTGGGAATTTCTTCTCGTCATGTAGAAATACAAGATATAATTGCAGTCAAGAATTCATTCACACAATTAGACTCAAATAGATATAATTGAAAATAAGGAATTAATTAAAGCATCAATGATCCAACAACCAAAGTCAAAAAAATAAATCCTAGAGTTCAACTATGCCCAAACATCTACAAATTAGCTCTCCATTATTTGAGGGCAAGCATTCAACATATAAAGAATAGAGGAAAACATGAGATCCATGAAAACCCCCTTTTCAATCCCTAGGATGAAGAGTCGCTAAAGAAACTTCCACGCACGTCATCAAGATGAGCTCGACGGCTACGATCTTCAATCCCTTTTAATTTAGGACCAAATCCCTGTCCAAATCGCTCGTAAAGTACTGGAGATTCGACCCTTTTCTTCCTCAACCTCGCTTCCAAGAATCACCCCTAAAAAATCAAAAGTATAATAGAAGATGACCTAAAAATCCTTATAAGTCCTATTTATACCTGACTGTTTATGGGCTGCTTAATGGTGTAAGGGCTAGGCCATAAGGGAGCTGCAGAAGATTGTGGTCCCTATGCATAAGTTCTTCTATTTGTATTGCAGTCCAGCTTACGTACGACCGTAAGCGTTGGACAGTAAACTGCACTATTCTGCTTCTTGCAACTATCGTTACGGGCGTAAATTGTGATCGTAAGCTCCTCTAAATGGTCCTTACAGTCATCGTTACGGTCGTAAGCCTTGCTTGTAAGGTTCTTTGAATTGGCTCTGAATCTTTCTTACGGGCATAAGCATGCCCGTAAGTTCTTTTGAATTAAACTTACGGCCGTAAGGCTGATCGTAAGCTGCCCGTAAGTAACCCAGTTTTCCTTGTCTTTAATACAATGATGATGAGAGAGCTCCAAACTCATCGTTTTGGGTCTAGAATGATTCCTTTGGCTCTTACTCGTTTTTAAGCACTGCCACAAGTATGTTTAATGCAAAACATACTGTATTTAGCATCGAACTCCACAATATGATTCTAATACATGCTTATTGAGTATACAAATTGCAAGGTTGTCAGACCCGGCCCGGGCATCGACCCGGCCAAGCCCAGGGGTCAGGGGTCGATGGGTTCGATCGGGTTGAACCGGGGTTAATAATAAAATATTAAAAAATATATTATAATAATTAATAATTCAAAAATATAATATTAAAAACCGTAATTACAATATAAAAAATATACAACTACTTATATTTGATATCCAAATTCATTTTATACTCATAACAAGCACACATCAACCTAACAGAATAATCAAAAATATTACAAGCACACATCAACCTAACAAAAAAAATAAAAATTACACACTCATAGCAGCCATCATCAAAATATAACATGCACACATCAACCTAACAAAATAATGAAAAATGCATACTCAAAACAAGCATCATAAAAAATAACAAGTACATGATTTAAAGTTTAATTTCACACTCAAACAAACACATACCAATCACAATTCATAGATAACAACCAAAGATAACAAAATATTCACAAATACATAATCCAAAGATAACAACAATCACCAAAATATTCAAATACAACTAACAACAATACAACATAAACTTTAATTCCACACTCAATAGCCAAAACATGCACATACCAAGTATAACAAAATAGTCACAACTACATAATCAAAAGATTTACCCAAGTATTCAAATAGACAAACACAACTAACATGAGTTAAGTCCATGAACTTGGATTAAAACTCAAATTAATATCATCATTTCCATCAAATCTTTGATCAAAGCTTGCATGGCCAACAACATCACCACCAACATCACCAAAATCTTGCAAATTTACTTCTTCCTGGATATCCACGTCATCTAATAAATAAAATAAAAGCTATTTATTAAAAAGCTTGTTATCAACTATACATTTAAAATTAAAACTTTTGCTAACCTTGACCATGATGATCATCAAATATAGGAATAGCATCATCTCCATAAACATTATCATCCATGATTTTTTCATAATCAAGTTCGGGAGGACATTCATTTTCCGCCGCCCAAAAATCAGTATTATCGGTACAATCATAACCAACCGGATCATAGCTCCTTTTCGTGTGTTGATGTCTATGTATATTTTAAAATATAAGAAATAAATTTATCTAACTAACAGTAACAAAATTATAAATGAGAACGAGTAATGTTAATACTTTTGTCGTAAACGTAAGTTATAAGTCACATACTCAAGATCATTTAACCTTTGATGCTCCCATTTGTTCCTTCGTTTAGTGTGAATGCGCTCAAAGAGACTCCAATTACGTTCACATCCTGATGAAGAAGCAATTTGACTACGGAGTCGAATAGCCACTTTTTGCAAGTAAGGAGCACTATGTCCAAATAATTTCCACCATTCATCTACAAAATGTATGAAAAGTTTAAAATATATTAGTAAATAACAAGATATAAGTTAAATTAATATTTAACATCAAATACAATTTGGAATGTAGAACTAACCTGGTTGCATATTTTTAGATGCTGGTAAAGCAGATTCACTACTAAAACTCCCTAATCGATCTCGATATATTTTGATCTTCTTCATCGCCTTCGCACTATTGCTACATATGCTTCTTTGCTCTAACAAATCAAGTAGGCCTTGCATTACTTTTAGAGTTTCTACAAATGTGCTTTCATCATATAAAAAAGTGGGGTTAAGAAAATAGGCGGCCGCATAAATGTTGCACTGAAAATGCTTATCCCATCTTTCATTAACAATTTTGATGTAAGGATCATGCAACCTTTGCTTGTCTCTAAAGATAGACATGATTCCTTTACGAATTCTAATCATCCCCTCATAAACATAACCAAGAGAAGGCTTCTCATCGGCATCCACAACATGAAGTAGCTTAATTATTGGAGCCACTATTTTCACCATCAACAAGCAATCTTCCCAAAATTTGTTGTCCAAAATAATAAAACAAACCAATTTACCCATGGCGGATTTGGACAATCTATGACAAGTATAGTAAATGCTTTTTTAGAGTGATAAAAATAGTAGCGAAACGAGTTGCTCCCGGGCGCACAATTTCCTTCCAACCCAACCTTTTTCTTAACCAACTCAATACATAAATATGGTTGTACATAAAAATGGTTACCTTAGAAGCCCGTGAGGCAAGGTCAACCATATGATCCATTTTCCCAATGTCTCTCAAAATCAAATTTAGGCAATGTGCGGCACAAGGAGACCAATAAATGTGATTATATTTTTCATGCAATAGTATTCCTGCAATGATGACAAAATATATCAAACTAGTTTAGAAAGAAGCATGGTTAAGTAAATAATATAAAAATCTATAACTAATAAAATAGCAAGCAAGCTAAAATATTTTAAATTACATACCTGCGGCAACATAATTACTAGCATTATCTGTCACAAAATGTACAACATTTGAAGGCCCAACCCATTCCACAATCTCTGAAAACAAATTCATCAAATTTGTGGCATCCTTAACGATATCCGATGCATCAACAGATTTTATGAAGGATATGCCATTAGGACAATACACCAAAAAATTGATCAAAGTTCTTTGTCTTTGATCACTCCAACCATCACCCATAATCGTGCATCTAGAACTAGCCTAATTGCTTCTAAAGTTATTAACAAGAAACTGACATTCCTTTTTACAATTCTTAAGTAAATGAATCCTCATATCATTATAAGATGGGCCTTTATATCCAGATCCAATTCCAGCAATGGCATCCAACGCTACCTGAAAATAAGGTGACTTCAATGCATTAAATGGAATGCATGAATCATAAAACCACCGTGCAAAATCCATATGCACCTTTTTAATTGCTTGCTTGTTCGCAAATGCACTCTTGATTCCTGGTTGAGACTACGGGGTTGTCCTTGGAACCATAAATTTTTCAATGGAATTCTTGGCCTTCCTTTTCCCCAAAGATTTTTCTATTATTGTTGTCTTTTGTTTTGACTTCGTTAGAGGATTAAATTCTTGAACATCATCTTCTTCAACTTATTCATATGCATCATCAAATGAATCTTTCTCCTTTTGTTTTGATGAAGTAAGAAACCCGCCATTTGCTTGCGATCATCATCAGGAACTTTTCTACAAGCCGCAATATTTCCCCGAATGCAAGCTAGGTGATACTTCATTCTATTAATTCCACCACCTTGATATTTTGATCCACAATAAAGGCATGAGAGAATCATTTTTCCATGTGCATTATTAGATACATTGAAATGGTCCCAAGCAGGATCAGTCTTCAAACAAACATTGCCACTTGAAGAACTAGAAGATTGTGTATTGCCGGCCTCTGGATCCTACACATAACAAAATCAACCAATATATGTTGTCAATTTATAGTGTGATCTCTATTGTGATACATGTTTATGAAATATGTAATCTCAAATATTTTTTTTAGGCACATGATGTACTCATAAATTTTTAAAACAAAAATGAACAATGAAAAATAAAAATGTTACCAACTTACCATATGTCGTGAGCAAAATTAGAGTAACAAAAGCCTCTTTTTAGATGTTCACCCCTTTCTAGAACCTATAAAGATGATATCTTATAAATGTGAGGTGAAGCCAAATTATAGAAAAATAATCAATATACCAAAAGACAATTCCCACTTTATAATCTCTATGTAATCAAATAAGAAAGTTTTAGGCACTTTAGTTAAAGATTAATTTTTTCTGTATTTTTTTCTGTAAAATAGATAGGATGAATGTATCGTGCTTGCCTTTCTATTTAATAATTCCCATGCCATACATATTGATAATCCTCATCATGTATCATGCATCTATTCATAGGATAATTCAATATCAAACTGCATTATTGTCATGTAACAAACTGAGCAGCACTTATGAGTTGTGACCACTGACCAGGCAAGCATCTTCCAAGAAATCAAGAGTAAGGAGATCTAAAACAACAAAAAAACAAGGATTACAAGATTTTCAAAGAATGGTACAAGATTACAAATTATTCAAAAAATTTCTCAAAACTGTCAACATAATCTAGATAAATCTCTCAAAGCATGTTACAAGATTGTAAATCTCTTACCAGGAGCAAGCACGAGGATGGTGGAGTCACTGGCGCATCATCGGAGTTTAATGGAGTTGGCTGAAGAGAGGGCTGCTAGATGGAGCCATGGAGGAGGACTGGAGTCTTTTGAGGGTTGAAACTTGAAAGTTTACAAAGAAACCAGGGGAAGCTTTAGTTGAAAGCCCTAAATTTCCTTAACTTTATGACCCGGTTGACCCGGCCAAGTCACCTGGTTCACAGTTGAACCGGCTGGGTCACCGAGTTGACACCGAGTCTTCATACACTCGGTTCAATGGGGCATACCCGATCGGCCACATGGCCGGTTCTCGGTTTTTCTGGTTGAACCAGCCGGGCCGGTCCAGGTCTGACAACCTTGACAAATTGATATGAAATACATAAACATTGTACACTCATCAATAATTCCTTTTTCAAAGTTGAAAAAAAATAACAAAGTTTATAGCCCAAGGATTTTCAAAATTTTCTTTAAGCACAAATATATACATTTCCATGATAGAACTTTTTAGGAAACTAATCGCATATTTCTAAATAATTGAATAAATAAGTTAATAAATAAATTATAAATTGAACAAATTACCAACAATTCAAAAAGTTAATTAATAAATAATCAAATAAATAATCAAATGAACAAAAAAATAAACAGTAATAAACAAAATAATTTTTTCAAATAAAAAAGTGGCTAAACAATTTATAATTGTTGAAAAATTTAAATTTAAAAATACATTACTATATATGTAGTTTATTTACCTCAATAACACCCAAAAATACATCCAAATCCTATGTCAACATCAAACTTTTCATTATGTCCTACAAACATTCATGATCTTATCTAACTTCTCCAAAGATTCGAGATATTAAAAGGAGATTATACCAACTCACGCTGCTGGCTCAAAAACTTTGTCTATGAATAGTTAGTGGCTCTACCCAACCTAAGTTTACTTGACAACTAGATGAATGCATGAAATACATATTTTTCATACTATAAATATATGCACTTAGCGATGAGTGTACAACATTCATGTATTTTATATCACTTTGTACACTCATTTGGTATGTATTAGAATCATATTGTGAAATTTGATACTAAATCTAGTGTGTTTCACATTCTCAGGCTTAGGGTAGTGCTTCAAGACGGGAGAAAGAGAGAGAGAGAGAGAGAGAGAGAGAGAGAGAGAGAGAGAGAGAAAACTAAAAGAAGCATTTTAGACCTTAAATGAATAAGTTGGAGTTTTTTCTCAGCATCATTTGAATAAGGATAAGGCAAAACTGGGTGGTTTATAGGCAGCTTACGGTCTACCTTATGGCTGTAAGTAAATTCCAGAGAATCTTACAAGCATGCTTATACCTGTAAGGGGAATTCAGAGCTAAATCAGAGGACCTTACAAGCAAGGGTTACAGTAGTAAGAATGTTCGTAAGGACTATCTAGAGGAGCTTATGACTAGTTTACACCCACTAGTGTGGTCGCAAGAAGCAACACAGTGAATCTTACAGTCCAGCGCTTACGGACGTATATTGGACCATAACACAAACAAAAGACCTTATAGATGTGTCTTATGGGCGTAAGTGTTCCTATAAGGCTCGAGACCATCTTCTCTAGCTCCCTTATGGCCACGTCCTTACGCCTGTAGCAGCCTATAAATAGACTGGTATAAATAGATCTGAGGAGGAATTTTAGGGTATTCTTTGTTTTTCTTTTGGGCAATTCTTGAAGATCGTAGCCGTCAAACTCACCTTGGAGCCGTGCGTGGAAGCTTTCCTTGGGCTTCTCCAGCGATCCTCTGTAGGCACGATTGAGAAAGGGGTCATTTTTTTCATGTCTCCTCCTATTACTTGTATCTTGAATGTTTGCCCTTCTTTAATAGAGGACAAATTTTTAGATGTTTGGGTATAGTTGAACTCTAGGTTTTATTTCATTGATATTGGTTGTTAGAACTTTGATGCTTTAGTTGTTTTTTTATTTGCAATCACTTCTATTTGAATCTAATTGTGTGTTTGAATGCTTGGTTGCTAATGAGGTGAAAGCTCTACCTACCATACTTGATGTGCTTTGTGATGATTAGTGATAAGTGCCTAAATGTACTTATTTTCTAATATGCATTTTATTTACTTAGCATGTATTTTTGTTATAACTAATGCCCGTTTTATGCTTAATCATGTGTTATTTGCTTTGTAGGGTATGAAGAAGCCATGGAGAACATGAGGACAAGATTTGGGGAAGAAAGTAGAAAACCAGGGTGTGGAGACTATAGCTAAATCACTGTAGCAAATTTGTTGTAGCAATTTCACTATAGCACTTGGAGAATTTTCGAGATAGAACTTTTACCTAAGTTATGCAGCCTCCATACAAGCCGCATAGAGGTTGTATACCTTCCGGTAAAGACCCCGGTATACAGAGTAATGTGTAGTTATAAAGGGGCAGAATTAGGGTTAAAAAGGGAGACTTCTTCTTGGCCTTTTGGGCCACCGCCGCCACACATTCTTGAGGCCTTCCGGCCATTTTTTGGTGACAATCCTTATGGGAAACGAGCACACATCAGCACCAAGAGGGATAGGAGCAAAGGAAAAAGAGTTGGAGTGAAAATCTAAGCCATCATTGCAAACCATTCGAAGCTCCATCCATTCAAGGGGATCAAGATCATAGAGGGAGTTTTCTTGCTTCTTTATTTTATCTCTTTTCCTTGTTTTTTGTATAAGTATCTCTCATCATAAGGGATTATAACTTATTATGGTGTTTGGATTTGGATGAAACCTACGGTTCATCTTGTGTAAAAACCTTGGATGCTATCATTGTTTAGTTTAATGGTTGTTTAAGATTTAATCTATTGTGCTTTGCATGTCTTGAGCTACAAAAGGAGAAACTTGTAGATCATTCTTGAATTGTATTTGTTAATGCGAGAGCATACTTATACTAGGTCATGCATAGATTAAAAGGGGGTACTTGTGCCGACGCGTCGTGAGATTAGGTGTTGGTAGCCCTCCAATATTAGGTTTAAGCCAAAGAAAAGTAGGTTTACTCCTATTTAGAGATTTTCTTGAACTCATTGCAATCGTAAGAGGATTGATCTAGAAGAGATTCTGATCACCACTTGTATGGGATTAGGGGTTAGCCGCCAAGAGATTGGGGTTAACATATCTAAGAGATCTCTAGATCTTAACTACCGTTATTACATCTTTAAACCATCCTAGTTTGGGCCTTAATGGCAACCATAGGGGGATTCCTTGTCCGAACACCTTCTTCTCATGTTTGACACTCCCTTGTTTATTTATTTATGTGTGCTAGTAACCCGGCCATAGATTAGTTAGTTTATTTTATTTTATTTATTCTTCTTACTAAGAATTGCAGGCTAGATAGTAGATGAAGTGTGAGTAATAATACTTCCTTGGCCCCGTGAAATAAGATCCTTGTGTCACTCATAGGGTATTACTTGGCGACCCTGTACACTTGTGGGACACACATCAATTAGAAATAGCCACTTAGCATAGGCATGTTGTGATTAGACGAAATTATGAGTAAGCCTAGGTATAGGGTACTTTACAGACTTTGTTTCCCTTAATTCACCCAAGTGGATTAATGATAATCTCCGTGCTCTTTACAATCATGTGGAGTAGATTTTATGAGAAATCACATCTCTACTCTGAATTCGGATGAGGGGTAATCTCTCTCTCTTTGAGGGAGATTATCTACTCAAGAGATCGTTCAAAGCTCACAGTGAGGTTTCATATAGTGTTAATGCGATTGTGTGGATGTTTATACCAACTTTACACCTATTCAGTTACTCTTCGCCTAAGAAATAGGAGTTTAGTATAATTCTGGAAACCTCTCAGTTCAAATAGGATTGCATGCTTAAACAACCTTTGTCATGCACTTTATAACCCTTGAGGGATGCTATGCCCGAACATCGTTTCTTTCCTTTGTTTCTCTCCTGCTTTATTTCCTTATTTCTTGCTTTAGTTTTCTTTTGTTGACACTCTTATCACTTTATCACTTAGGCTTTTTATTTTGGATTTAGGTTTATTACTAGCATTCACTTTCTTCCATGTGGACCGACACTCTGCATTCATGCACGCTTTATTACACGATCAACATGTACACTTGCGCCCCTATCACTTAGTTTGCCTTTTAGCACAAATTTCTCTATTTTAGTGCTACACTAAGTATTTTGTGCTGATTATGCAGGGTAATAGGCATTAGGACAAAAAGAAGTGAAAATCAATATATTTTTGGGCAAAACAGATACAAAAGAGCAATTCAAGAGAAGATCACACCCTCAGCATGAGCGTGTTTAGGGTGTGCAGAATGCTGAATTGAAGAAATTAAAGAGCATAGCATTAAGCATGGCTTGAGTGTCCATAGTAAGCCTATACTTCCTAGAGCACGGGTATGCTTATTAAGAGCACGAGCATGTAGATCTCTAGATGTTAATTCTATGTTCAGCAACAAGTCCAAGTGCAACTAAAAAGGAACATTGGTTGAACATGCCTCTAAGCATGGCCATGCAGTAGGTAGTAACAACAAAATATAATCCGAAAGTTAGGTTTTAAGGGGGGTTTTTTTGACATAATCTCAGAGGGTTGCTGGGGTTTCAATTGGAGATTAAGAACAAATAATTTAGGTTGCACCTGAGCAATACTTACAGCCATTAGTGTTTTAGTGTTTGCAATTCAAGGGGAAGTTCATCTATACTCCTTTATTTGAGAAGTTTGAGGGAGCTTCCATTATGATTGCAATGCATTGATATTACTTATATTATGAAAGGCTAAATCCCTAGTGGTGCCTCAAACAATGAACCTTGAGGATGTTTATGTAATTGATTTCCCTATTTTTACTTATTGACTTGTTGATTGGTTGTGAATAATCTATGTATTTTTATGCTTGTTACTTCTTGTTAATTTCTTAATTGCATACTTGAATGGTATGATTAGGGTTAATAAATCAATCATGCTTGGTTCAACTATAGATGTTAGGGTTTGAGTACACACCTAGAGATAAGAGTGTATGGTATTGAGCCTTCTGGATTACGGTAAAACCTAATAGAAGATTTTATGGAGTGTTAATGCAATCATAAGATGTTTACCATCGTAGTATGTAGGGATGGCAATGGGTAAGGGTAAGGGTAAGGGTACGGGTAGGGTAGGGGCATACCCTTACCCGACCCGTACCCACTCATAAACTAACGGGTAATACCCTTACCCGTATTCGTACCCAGTCAAAGAGGGTAATACCCTCTTTGACCGGGTACGGGTACGGGTTATACCCGTCCGGTAGGGTACAAATTGCCATCTCTAGTAGTATGGGATTAGGGTTAGTCGCTCAGAACAAGGGGACTATATTAAACTATGAAACTCCGTTGTCATAAGATTCTCAACATGAAGTAAATTTAGGGATTTAATTGCAAGACAAACTGAAGTGGATTGATAACCAGGGTACCGTCCATCCCTTTTCAAATTCATCACAATAAATTAATACCATATAATACCTACAACGTTGATTTATATATCCGCCACTATATATATGTTTTTAGCAGCAAACATTTGAATTAGCTATTATAGGCACAAGTTTATTTATTATTTTTTTAACAATAGCTTTTATAACAGCCAATTCATGTATTAGCCACTATATATATTAAATTTAAAAAAAATTATATTTAAGAATGAAAAATGATTTCCACTACTTTATATTATTTATTTAAATCAAAATTATTAACAGAAAAATATTTAGCACAATATATTATTTTAAAAAATCACTTTTGGCTACTAATTATTATTTTGAAAAAAATAAGAATAGATTATATTACAAAAGGTAGAAAAGTCACATAATTCATTCTTACTGCTATGAACATTGGTGCAATCAAAGCAATGTTCTCATTTTATTATTTAAATAATGATGATGATGATGATATCATTAAAAATAAAAAATAAAAACTCATAAATCAAGGTATTAATATCAAAAGCAAAATATTATTGTGAGAGACGATCCTTGCGTGCTCGTTCTCCTCTGCTGCCGATTGCATCACTGTTGCTGGCCCTCCATGCTTAGTGTGCCCTAAGGCCACCGTGAGAGATTTAAGGCTCAAATTCAATTGAAACTTAATCTTGGAGGTAAGATGACCTCTCTCTACTCCAATCCTTATTTTTTTTGCTTGTTTTGGTTCTTACTTTGTTTGGATTTGTGAAATTTGTGGTTGTTATCTCAAAATTTTGTCATTAAAGTTTGGTTGAGTCTAGCCCCAATTCGATGTAGTTAGTTTTAGTTATTGGTTTTATATGATTTTGATTCGAAAGGATTTGTTATTGCCTCTATATTGGTTTTTTGCAATCATTGGTTAATGGGAATAAGAAGATGTGAATTTGTGATTGTTCTGTTGAAATTTGTCATAAGGGTTTTGGTTGAATTTAGCTTCAATTCCGTGCAATGTATTTTTTTTGTTATATGTGATTTTGATTATAAAGGGTTTGCTGTTGGCTTTGTATTTTTTTTTTACAATGGTTAGTTAATGGAAATAGAGGAAGCTTCTATTGAATTTGTTATTGTTATGTTGAAATTTGTCATTAGGGTTATAGTTGAGTTTAGCTCTATTTCTATGCAGTTGGTTCTTGCTATCGATTTTATGTGATTTTTGTTAGAAAGTATTTACTGGAGCTTTGTATTTGTTTTCTACAATTGTTAGTTAAATGGAGGGAGCTGTTGCGGAATTTGTGATTATTATATTGAAATTTGTCATTAGGGTTGTTGTTGAGTTTAATTCTAGTTTTCTGCATATGGTTTTTGTTATTGATTTTATGTGAATTTGATTGGAAAGGACTTGTTGTTATCTTTGTATTGTTAGTTAATGGAAATAGAGGAAACTATCTCTGATTATGGGTTTTCTGGAACAATTAAAGTATATTGGTAGTTCATGGTGATTTTGTTTGACGTGGTGCTTTTTATTATTGATGCTACAAATAATTTGAGAAGTTTGTTTTTGTTTTATGTTCTTTTTATAAACTATTTGGAAGTGTTAAATATGATTTAAAGGTTGGATTAAGAGTTTTAGGTTTAAAGTGTGATGTTCAAAGTTGTGGCAATGCAAAAAATACCCTTCATTGTTCAGGTGACAGACTTAGAAACTCTTTTCCCGTTACATCAATTCTTATACCCATTGGTGTACATGACTGTATTAGAGGGAAGCTATCATAAATCTTGGATAGCTATTACCTAATTTAGAAATTTCTTTGTTTGATCATATTTGATAACTTTAGGATGTGTTTGGGTTTAAGAAAGTATATATGGAAAGAAAGGAAAATAATAAAGGAGATGTTTCGGCTGATGAAGAAAAGAACCAAGAAATGCCAAGTTAAGAGAAAAGTATTAATAAATTGTAAAGGATGAAAGATTATGGAGAATTTAGTTGCGGGTCACAAACAGAATTTGTGAAAGATTGTATTGTTGGAAGTAGATATTAGTTGACATGAGTGAGAGAAAAGAATATGTTAGCTATTTGATCTCTCTCAGACTCCAAGAATATATGGTTGAACGAACATGCTTTTTGAAATGTGAGGATTCTTAGTGCAAGAGGCCATTGGACCTTTAGTCAAAAGTAAAATAGTGGTCATGTTTATAACATGATTAGACTTTCTCAACCAGCACTTCAATTAAAGTGAGCCCTTGTAGAGTGGTATCCTTTAATTAATGCAGTTGAATTCTCTCATTTCTTTGTGATATTGTAAGGATTAAGAATCATGTTTACTTGTTGACTTACCATAATCATTTGTTTGAGGATCTAATCTTGAGCTTGCTCTTGATGTTTTTAAATCAAAATATTTGGTGATGCCTAGATTCCTGTACCCATTACTTGCATGATATTAAAGGAAAAAATTGGAGATAATTCGGAAACTTACATAATTAAGCTATGCAAGTCATTTAAAGGATAATCTTGAGAAACCTTTATATTCCAATTTAAATAAGACTAGATGTAAAGGCTTATGTAGGATTCTTCTTAAAAGCAACAAGATCCTTGCCCAACAAGGTTCTTTATCAAGTTTAAGTGGAATTATGTACATTTCCTGATTTCTTGAGGTGAACTGTCATCCATCATTGGGCATGATGGACATTCAAGCCCTGAAATGATTTGCATGAATTGTAAGAAGAATCTAATGAAATTGTTTTTTTTTCTTATTGAGGTTAGAAAAAAAAGGGCAATATGTTTGGGTATTCAATATTGATGAGTGCACTTTGCATACATGTTTTCATACCCTAATTTCATTATTTTACTTGTTCTCAAGTTTATTTTTATACATGAGCAGTGCTATTATGGGTATTTTTGTCATATGTGTAGAAATCAGGGGCTCAGTACAATCTGAGCAAATTCGAGATGAAACATTCAAAAGGAGTTCAAGTGTTCAAGCTTGACACGAGCAGGACACGCTTGTGTCATACCCCCTGAAGTTCTCGGCCATTTGTTGATCCAGTGAGATTTCTGTGTTGAAGGATATGTGCTGGCTTGATACGGTCAGGACACAATCGTGTCAATGGCCCCGAAAATCCCTGGCCAGGGGTGAGTTAATTGAAGAATTCCTGACACGAGCTGGGTGCCCATGACACAATCATGTCATCGCGTCGCACGGCCATGACACAATCGTGTCCCTTCCATGGAACTTTCTAGGCTAAGACACTCCTTTTCACTCAACTCTTTCCTGACATGACACGGTCTGGGTCACGATCATGCACAGATCGTGTCAAGCCCGAAATCCCTTTTTTTAACTCCAATTTTTAGGGTTTATTCTTCATCTTTGTTCGGGGATCTTCTTCTCCAGCGGGAAGACTTTGATGAGGACGAAGATGGAGCTTATCCACACCTTCTAGGGCATAAAGGAGCAAGTTGGAGGCACAAAAGAAGTGGTGTTAGCACAAGAAGCCCAACATCGGAGGCAAATCTTAGTGTGAAGGGAGTCATGTCTTCTTTCTCTAGATCTAGTCTTTTCTTCTCCATGTTGTACCCACCCATGAGGGGCTAACCAGTCATTGTACCCCGGGGTGGGAACTTTGTACTTTGGATGCTAAAAACACTTACACTCTTTTAATCTACGGAGTTCTTTTGGTTTTTGTGTTAATCTTTTGTTGGTATAACTTGATGTGTTTAATTTGCACAGTTGCTTGGGTACAACTTGAAGTGTGGATTGCCGTAGTTGTGATTACCTTGCATGATTGCAAAATTTGATGTGCAAGAGGCCATAGTTACTTTAGCAAAACTTGGTGTATATGAGAACCATAGCTGCCACATTGCTACTGAGCACACACTAGAACGCTAGAATGTACTTGGTAGAACTAGAGAGTGAGTGAGCATTCTCGAGTGCAATGGGAACATCCCGGGGCATTGTTCTCTTCTATTGATGGTTGATCCAATCACCTTTATCTCCATCTTTTCTCTTCCTTATCTTCCTTTTAATTGCTCATTTATTTTGCTCAATTTCATCATCTATTTAAATGTCACTAGAGATCAGTGTTAAGTTAGTAATTTTAGCCCATTCCATGAGGTTCAACAATCCTACCCCTCATAGGGTACCACTATATTACTTGTGCGCAACCCATATACTTCCAAAGACCACATCATGTTTTTAGCGCCATTGTCGGGGATTGGCAAATATTAAGAAAGCTTATAATCTGGTGTTCTAGTTTGTTTATATTGTGCATATTTGTATATATCTTTTTTCTTTTTCGATGTGTTCTTTACTTTGTCATTACTTTCTTGCTTTACTTTAAATTTTTTGTGAGCTTACATTAGGTTCATTTATTAAGCGTAGGTACAAGTGTATGACCCGTGGGAGCACATCGACCCCACCAGTTAACTCTGATCCAAAAGTAGAGAGAACCTTCAGAAAAAGACTATGTTAGATTAGTTTGAGCAATACAGGGTCTGTTGAAATTAGTGTGGAAGTGGATTAGGATGTAGAAATGGCCGGTAATCACCTGCAGATTATCTCATATTTTGCCTGACCAAATCAAGAGGGGGTCGGTTCCAGCATTGTTCGTCCTCCTATTGCTGCAAATAATTTTGAGTTAAAGCCGAATTTCATCCAATTGGTGTAACAAATATTTCAATTTCACGGGTTTCAAGATGAAGACCCATATGAGCATCTCAGAAATTTCTTGGAGACCTGTGACACATATAAGGCGAGCAACGTCACTGAGGAGGCAATTCGCCTGAGACTCTTCCTATTCACATTGCAAGTAAGAGCCAAGTAGTGGCTAAATTCCTTGCTACATGGGTCTTTTACCACATGGAAACAGGTCTCCGAAGTATTTGTTGCTAGATATTTTTCTCCTGGAAAGATCACTAAGCTTAGAAGTGATATCTCTTCATTCTGTCAGTTGGAATCCGAATCATTGTATGAGACATGGGACAGATACAAAGAGATGCTACTGAAATTCCCACAACACGGAATTGTTGAGTGGAATTCAAATTTTCTACAATGGGATAAACACTTCTACCAGACAGATACTTGATGCGGCTACCGGGGGTTCATTATGTAACAAGAAACCTAGTGATGTGCAAAAGATGATTGAAGAGATGGCAAGCAATGGGTATCAATGGAGTTCTGAAAGGAACAAATTGGTGAAATCCACCGGTATCGATCAAGTGGATGCCATCACAACTCTTGCAGCACAGGTTGAAGCAATATAAAAAAGGTTAGACAACATACAATCCCTATCTTCAAGCTCAGGGCCACTCATTTGACTCAAGTTTCCCACCTACTAGTGATGTAATCGCAGAGCAAATTGAGCAAGAGGATTTCCTTGGTCAGAATCTTCGTTACCAAAATAATCCATATAGCAACACTTACAATGCTGGATGGAGGAATCATCCAAATTTTTCATGGAACCAGCCCGGACAAAGTCAAGCAACACAATAATAATACAAGCCCCCACCTCAGGTTGCATCACAATCACGGCCTTGATCCTCTTCTGATTCTGCTAATGATATCACCAGCTTAATGGCTCAATTCATCAAGAGTGCTGAGACCCGTTTTGCTAGTCATGAAGAGATGATTAGAAATACAAATGTAACTGTGAGGAACTTAGAGCATCAAATGGCTTAAATGTCTAAGTTACCGAAAGAAAGATTACCGAGGATCTTTCCAAACAACACGGTGGCTAACCCGAAAGAATCCTTGAAGGGTGTGTCTTTGCGAAGTGGGAAGCAACTCCATGATCCTATTGAGAAGGAACCTGAACTGACAGTTACTGAACCAGTAGTGATCACTAACACAGACAATGCCCCATAGAACAAAACTCCAGTCCCAACATATCAGCAGAAACTTTCTTTTCCCTCTAAGGCAAAAAAGATCAACAGGATGAGCAATACAAAAAGTTCCTAGACATGTTCAAGACTTTGCACATTAATGTTCCATTTGTAGAAGCTCTAGCTCAGATGCCTAGGTGTGATAAGTTTTTGAAAGAATTGCTCACCAACAAGAGGAAATTAGAGGATATATCTTCAGTAACACTGAATGAGGAGTGCTCTGCTTTGTTTTGCAACAAACTCCCTAAGAAAGAGAAGGATCCTGGAGGCTTAATTATTTTATGCACGATTGGGGGTTTAGTCGATGAAAAGACACTTGCTGACCTTGGGGCAAGTATCAGTTTGATGCCATACAGGATTTTCTAGAGCTTGGGCCTTGGGGTGCCTAAACCTATAAACATGACTCTCCAATTGGCATAACGATCCACCAGAAGACCACGGGGCATAATTGATGATGTTTTGGTCAAGGTAGAAAAATTTATATTTCAGGTGGATTTCGTCATCTTGGATATTGACGACAAAGTGGAAGTGCACTAATTATGGGATGACTATTCTTGGCGACATCCAAAGCTCTCATTGATGTGAAAGACGGCCGAATGACACTTCGAGTTGGTGACGAAGAAACCGCATTCAGACTTTGTGACTCCATGAGACACACAATAAACTTCGACGATACTTGTTATTGTGTTGACGTGGTTGATGACATCATTTCTGATTTTGTGCAGGAGAAATTTATGAATGATGAACTTAATGACCTGTTGGAGGATATCCCATTTGATGAAGATGAACCTGAAGGGGTAATAGAAGAAGCCCAAAGTCTGGAGTTGTTAATCGACAAAGACACTATACCACCTGAGAAGTGGATCTCCAAGGTGAGGAAGTGGTAGAAGAAGGTGACATGTAGGAAGAAGAAGCCACTCACTTCACCACCCGGATAGCATATCTCTGATCATGTTGGCACACGAACATTCGGTGAGATCCATTTAATTAATATGTTGCCATCATATGTTTGTAATTGTACCTCAGGTAGTCAAGAGAGGTCTCAATTTCACGAACCTCTGTGAGCATACAATAAGTATGTCAAGCTAGTGACATTAAACAAGAGCTTTGATAAGTGCTTGTGCGATATGAAAGCGAAGCGTTCATTCCTTATGTTGAGCATTACTTTCTTCGGGTTTTTACATTAATATGTGTGTTTTTATGTTACTTTTACGCAGGTAGGGTTGTGAGGCCGAGTATGAAAGAAATGGGCCAATGTGGATCATAATGCACCTATTTTGGAGGAGATCGTGTTAAGGTTCAAAGCGAAGACATAGGGTCGGTGTGAGATGCTAGAGTGTGTGCCAACCTCCTCGCATTCGAGTGAGCACATCTATTTGGAGGGGCACAAAAGGCGATCACGCTCGAGCATTCCGACTTATGCATATAAAAACAAGAGCCCCGCCAACATGTACATCATTGAAAAAGCAAGTGATTCACGACGTGAATGTGTGCCCGCTTTTGCGTTACCCCGATGAAAGTATGGAATTGGGAAGTTAATCGGTCGGAGGCTGTAGCGAGCAGCTATAGCGGCCTCTGTTCACGGCCGGTCGAGAAACCGGAGAAAGCGAGAATCCACACGGGTGTGTGGAAATTATCCACACCCGTGCTGGAAATTCCACGACGTGGCGTGTATCGTCCACGCTCGTGGAGTTGCCCGATTCGACCCTATTTAAAGCCCGATTCAGCCCCGATTTTTGTATTCTTTTTCTCCATCTTTTCCCCAACTTGTGAGAGGACTTGGCTAGGGTTTTCGAGGGGTATTGGCCAAGGTTTTGGGGAAGTTCTACTGGCTCCGACATCGTGATTCCATTAGGAAGAAGGTTGGTAGGGGAGCTTCGATCGAGGCATATCCTATATCGGACAAAGGAATCTTTGGACGACGAGTAGAGGACTCTCCACAAGACCATCGAAGCGATCATCGAGGGGTTTCTTTTATGGATTCATTGCTTTTTACATTCGATTCCTTTGATTGTATTAAGCTTCATGGAGAGCTAAACCCTAGTGGGTACTTGGATGATTGTGAACCCTAGGATGTATTCGTTTCATTGAACTTCTTTATTATGCTTTCAATAAATTGATGTTTATTGTGAGTTCCAACCTTGAATGCTTGATTGTATGAATATTTCCCCTAGAGTGACACTAGGGTTGAGAGTTCTTGTTGGTAACCTTGTGAGTGAGTGACACACCACTAGCGTTAGACAAAGCTAGGTTGGAGAAGGTTGAGAGGGTGAGTCGAGAGTGCAGGGAGCGTCCCCTTTCCTCCGGCGTGATAGATTCTACCTCCGTTCCTCGAGTTCTTTGCATCCATAATGGAGTGAATGGTCTAAAGGGATAAACCTCCAGCTGGGGCCTAGTTGCGCGTGCAATGGAGTGAAGCGTTGAGAGGATCTTAGTATCTAGGGCTTAATTGTGGCTAGGGACCTTCCTTCTGGACCAAAGGGGTAGGTCTATATTTAGGAAGAGATTTATCACTTGGAATCCCTAGAGCTCATTGCAACTCTATGCGAGTGCGATGTGTTGAGATTGTTCGATTTCTCCTCCGGGACATGTATAGAGTTAAGCATAGTTGACCTTAGATTTGGGACTATGTATGTAAGGATTTCCACGACTCACCATTGCATTGATTAGGAAGCATAATAGAGAGTTCTTGCACTTGAAGTGATCATCCTAGGTGAAGCATTATCCAAGTACCCCATTCTTTATCGATTGCCTTACTCTCTTCTTACTTTTGCTCTTTCACTTGTTATTTTTATTGTTGAGAATTGAATCAATTTCACACTTTTCACTATTGATATTCCACATAGATAAGAATCAAATTAAGTATTTTCAATCCCTACTCCCTGTGGATTCGACCCCGCTCACCCGGGATTATTACTTCGACAAGCCCGTGCACTTGCGGGATATAAGCAAGGGGATCTTGTCAAGTTTCTTGGGAGGCAACCCAAGTAGTGTGCTTTCTAGGGGTTAGCTGTTTTCACTTTACATTTTGTTTTTGGGGTCGTTGTTTCTTATCATTTTGCACCCGCTTTCTCTCATGATTTCATCTTTGTCGAGGCTTTTCGTTTTGATTTTCTTGCTGATATGTGGTTTACGTATGGCCATAGACATTGTTGTGCATACTTTGAGGAAGGGTCTTTGTTCTGAAAAATTCCATGATAGACACGGGGCGGCACACGCTCATGTATGTGCCCCTGATTTTCACTGGACACATGTTTTGGTAATTTTTCAAGGCAGACATGGCCCTGACACGATCGTGTCAGGGTGTGACATGATCACTGTGATCCTTGAACTATCGTGTCAGTGAGAGAGTGGTTATTCTGTTAATCTTCAGGATTTTCGGGGGGATTAGCACCCTCGATGACACGATTGTGTCACCACTAGACTATCGTGTCCTAGCCCCGTGACCTGGCATGCACGTGTCACGGGCGTGCATGGGGAGTGACCTTTTTCGCTCCGACATTTCACTTTAAAACCCTAACTCTGGTGGCCGCGTCCTTTCACTACACCTCTTCCCCTTTAATCGCTCGAGTCTTTCACTTCCTTTTTGGCTTATTTACCGTTCCAGCCTTAATTTTCATATTTCGACCTAAATGTCTTTGCTTTATCTTTACAGTTCATACCGAGGAAGACCACTACTAGTAGGCCATCTAAGAGGCCCAGAAATGATGCCTCATCATATGGCGGTGAGTATCAGCCCACACTCCATGCCCCGCAACATATTGAGAGATATGTTCGTGTCTCTCGTCGCCATTTTGGTGAGTCACGAGAAACAGAATGGGACATCCTGCGAGAGATCAAGCTTGAGGCTGAGGTGCGGAACTTATTGCTTGCTGGCCATTGAGGCAGTTGTTTCATATCACTGACACCTACGAATAATTGGCGCTTGAGGTGTTGTCCATTTGTGAGCTTTCGAGCGGCACGATCGCATTTCACCGTGCAGATTATATTCAATTCCAGGTTTTCGACGCACTGCAGCGCATGAGCCATACCCAGTTTTCTATCTACCTGGGCTTGTACGATGTTGAGTTCACGCGTACCCCTGCCTACGATGCCTTGCTTACTTATAGATTGGTAAGAGTTCCCCTTTGTGATGCCTGGTGACGGTTGAGCTCCGCTCTCACCTATGATCCCTGTCGCAAAAATGCCACCGCACTCCGCTCCCCGCATTGCTTTACATTCATTTCCTACTCAGTCATACTTTGACAGGTCGTGCATAGTGACATCACTGGGGTTGTTAGTTTACGAGATTTTGACTTTTCGTTGAGCATGTTGACGGTTTTTATCTACATTTATGATATGAGGTTGCTGTGTCCATCTCCCATTAGGGGACATCCCCGCGTGTGGGTGTTTTCTTCGTCGGTCCTTATATCACTCGTCTAGTTCACCACATGGGTATTCTACACGGGACCGAAAGGATGCGTGTGGTTGGGGGTGTGCCTCCTATGACCCTAGAGACACTTCATTCGATGAGATTGATTCATAGGATCACGATTGTTCAGGGTGTTGAGTACTGTATCACTTTGCCCGAGGATAAGCCTCCTACAGATGTTGCTATCCCTACTTTTACATCTACCCTGAGCCATCTCCTACCACATCTTCTTCGTCGCGTTCACAGCCACCACCTGCCGCTTCTGGCTAAATTTTCTATTCATCTGTTGAGTTCCAGTAGCCACAGCGGCATGTGGTGCCCATTGCTGAGCATTTAGGCGTTCGAGTATCACCGAAACCAGTTTCCCCTGCGTACCACACTCGGCATGTTGGTGTTGATACAACCATTAGAGGTCAGTCACATACGATAGTTCATAGGAATCATCCCGGGGCATTGCTCTCTTGTTGTTGAAAACTGCAATCCTAATCTACCTGATAATTCCACCAGCTCTATCTCTGCATTTCTCACCTAGTTTAGTTTCAGCCCTTACCTGTCATCCTTCACTTCTTTAAGATTCTTAGTTATCACCTTTACCTTGAATATATGATCCAGTTAGGCATTAGAAGATCAACTAGTACTTTGAGTCCAACCCCTGTGGTTCGACAACCCTACCCCTCACGGGGTACCACTTTACTATTTGTGTGCAACCCGTGCACTTGCGGAGAACACATCAAACCCCCTACGAGGTCATAATGGAGAACTCTCTCAATCTCAACACCTCACACCACATATGGTTGCTTAGAGGTTAGGGAATACAGAGATAGAATACACCAATTAGAAGGGAAAGGGGATGCTCCATGATAAGTGCTTGAATAGACATATTTTTTATATGTTTTACATGCATTGAGCATCATTTTCACTATAGTTTATGCCTCATATCATGTATTTGGTGTTCTTTTGGGCAATTGGTTATGAATGCCTTGAAGGAAGAAAAGGAAGCAAAGATAGACTATAAAGACACATTTTGGGAGTTCTTATTCAACCTAAGAATCAAGACACAAGAGGAGTTCATGAACATGGAGGTGTGTGCTAACTTCCAAGAAGATTCAACCAATTTGCTAGTTGGAAGGGCACAAAGGCAGTCACATCTCCATGGTCCTTCTCTTTGTGAAGAATGCAAGATCTTTCAAATGATGAGTCGATAAAGAAAAGTCTTATAGCCTACCACATGGACGTGTGCCTGACCATGTGGCCTCAAGAGAAGAGTGTTTGGACTGCATTTGTGAAGAGACTGTAGCTAAGTAATGCAGCAAAATACTGTAGCATTCACTATAACAGTACTGTAGCATAAACACTGTTCACGTGACCGCATGAAAATTCCACTTGACCGCATGGAAATTCCTGCAGCTCACATGGGCGCGTGGAAATTCCAAGCGGGCACATAGAGGCACGTAACAGAAGTGGTTTATGCTTATAAATAGCCCTCTTGCCTTATTCTTTGACATCTTTTGTATGGCTCTTGAGGGGTGAGACGGCTAGGGTTTAGAGAGGAGGTCTTTGGGGCTTAGGAGGTGTTTCTTCAACAACTTTGATCGACTCCTTCATCATAGCATCAAGGAAGCCGCCGGTAATCCTAGCTTTGGAGTAAATCCTTCAAGACGTCAAAGCTCTCCATCAAGGCCATCAGTTCATATATAGGGGGGTTTATTTCTATAGTTTTCATATAATTTCATTCATTGATGGTTTGTTTTGTATATTGCTCCATGGAGAGCTAAACCTTTAGAGGGTATTTGGGCTTGTGAACCCTAGGATTCTAATCTTTCGTGGATTTGCTTTATGTTTCTATTTACTCCGAGTTTGGATCAGTTTCAATATTGTTTGCCTAATGCTTTCTTGCCTTACTGATCTTATTGTTGTTTGGTTTGCATAATTTGTTGCCTTGGTGAGAGAGAAGTCTCCATTAGGGTTAGAACCCCAAGATTGGAGAGGGTTGAGAGGGTGAGTCATGAGATAGTGGAGCATCCCTTTTCCCCTCTGATTGGTGTATTCTATCTCCGTATTCCCTAAGCTTTATGCAATCATATTTGGTGTGAGACGTGAGATTGAGAGATTTCTCCTCCAGGACCTTGTAGGGGATTAGGGGCCTTTTACTTAGAAGAAGGGTTAGGTCTATTCTTAGAAATCTAATACACCTTTGGAATCCCTAGAGTGCTTTGCAGTCATATGTGGTGTGAAGTGTTGAGATTGAGTGATTTCTCCAACGGGACCTCATAGGGGACCAGTATTAGTGGTCAGGAGGCAGGATCTGATTATCTTTGGATTTCCACGACTTAACCTACTCATTTTAGAAACACTTTGCATACCTAGTGCCTAATACTTGAATTCTATGGGAAGCATTGCCTAAATACCCCACTTTTACTGATTGAGATCTTCACCTATTTTATCCTGGCATATTCGTCTCCAGTATTCATTTCTATGCATATTAGATCATCACATCATCCCATTTATTATTCGGCTAGATAGCAGAGAAGCAGTTAGTACTAGTAACCTTGTTCCTTATGGATTCGACTACCCAACTCACAGGATATTTTATTACTTTGACACCCGTGCACTTGCAGTACACACATGCAATTCGGACGTATCACTCCACTATCTCATGACTCACCCTCTCAACCCTCTTCGATCTTAAGATTCTAACCCTAACAGAGACCTCTCTCTCACCAAGGTCAACAAATCATGCAAACCAAATAACCATAAGATCAATAAGACAAGTAAGCATTAGGCAAACAAGATTGATAGTTAACCAAACTTGGATTAAATAGAAATACATAGCAACTCCACACAAGATTAGAATCCTAGGGTTCACAAGCCCAAATACCCTCTAGGGTTTAGCTCTCTATGAAGCAACATACAAAACAAACTATCAATGAATGAAAGAATATAAAAGGCATAGAAATAAACTCACTTACATCTGAACTGATGGCCTTGATGGAGAGCTTCGACGTCTTGATGGAATCCACTCCAAAGCTAGGGTCTTCGGTGGCTTCCTTGATGCTATGATGGAGAAGGAATCGATCAAAGTTGATGAAGAAACGTCTCCAAAGCTGCAAAGACCTCTTCTCCAAACCCTAGCCGTCTCACATCTCAAAAACCACACAAAAGATCTCCAAAGAATAAGGCAAATTAGTTATTTATAACTTGAAATCGAGTTGTCACGTGCCTCCATGCTATCGCATGGGCTTTCACATACCCGTGTGGGCTGCAAACTTGCCCATACGACCGCATGGAATTTTCACATGGTCGTGTGAACAGTGTTTGCTGCAGTGATTTTCTACGTTGTTTTGCTACACTACTTTACATAAAAAAGGCTCCAAAACTCTTCTTTTGTGGCCACATGGATAGGTGCACGTCCGTGTGGTAGGTTATAAGGCTTCTTTCATCTAATCATCATTGGGAAGGCTCTTGAAGTGTACACAAGTCAGGACATGGGAATGTGGCTGCCTTTGTGCCCTTCCAACTCAAAATCTAACTTTAATTCTCTTGGAAGTTGGCACACACTCTCATGTGTATAAGCCCCGCTTGTGTCTTGATCCTTATGTTGCATAAAAGACTTCCAAAATGTGCCTCATGATCTATCTTTGTTTCTTTTTCTTCTCTAAAGGCCTTCACAACCGTATTTGTACAAAGGAACATCAAATACAATTTATGAGACATAACACATGATACAAATAATGCTCAATGCATGTAAAACATATAAAGAAATATGTTTACTCAAGCACTTAGCAAGGGATAATCTCTCTTTTTGGGGGGAGATTATCATTAGTCTATAGTAAGATTTCATAGAGTGTTAGTGCGATTGTGTAGATGTCTATATCAACTCTACACCTATTCAGTTACACTTCACCTGAGAAATAAGGGTTTTGTATATTTATGGAAACCTTTTGAGTTATATAGGATTGCATGTTTGGACAACCATTTCTCGTACCTCATAACCCTAAAGGGATGCTATGCTTAGACATCGCTTTCTTCCTTAAGTTCTCCACTATTACCTCCTATATTTTCTTGCTTTCACTTCCTTTTGCTCTCACACATATCACATAATCTTTTAGGCTATTTTTTGGGTATAGAGTCATTACTAGTATTCACCTCCTTCCCTGTGGATCAACACTCTACTTTATACACACTTTATTATATGACTGGCACGTACACTTGCGTCCCATCATTAAGACCGCTTAAGAACCTCAACATGTTCGCCTCCGCATTTTCCCGTATATTAGTACGGATCATCAGGACCTCCATTTCCTTATAATATTCTTTGATGATTCTTATACCTTGAATAATTCATTGTAGCTTGTTATATAGATCTCTTTGGAAGTGTGGTGGAACAAATCGGTGTCACATTGCCCTCTTCATAGCATCCCATGTGTTAATATAGCCATTACCAGCATAGAGCCTGTCTTCCGGTAATTGGTTCCACTATGTCAGTGCATAATCGATAAATTCAAGAGAGTCTAGGTTTACCATTTTCTCATCGGAAAAATAATGGATCTGAAAAATTTGGTCACATCTCACATTCCACTCCAAGTAAACTTCAAGATCCACTTTACCGTTGAATGGTGGTATGCTCATCTTGATCTTCACCGCACTATCAGGGTCTTCTCTATCTCAGTGACCGCGGGGAAGGCCTTCATCACGGTAGTCATTGTCACGGTGTGGAAATTACCACTATCCAAAACCAACATGACCAAGGTCACGATGGTCATGACAGTCATCAAGCCCACCTTGGGCCGGAACACGCTCGACGAGGGCCCGGTCAAGAGTCTCAAGCAAGAATTTTTAACACAATGCCCAGAAGCATAGAGAACAAATTAGGATAAAGCCGGAACTTTCCTCTCGTAAATCCGTGAGAACTCACAAGAATAATGGTGGTAAGACAACTCTTATATCTTGAATAATAATCAAAATTCGATGCTCCGAAGGGAGAAGGTGCAAGGCTATTTAAAGCCGACTGAAACTTGGGATACAAGGAAACTATCTTATTAATCAATCTAAACATAGGAAATTAAAATTGGCTAAGAAGTCAATCTAAACATAGTAATAGTTACCGGTGGTACTATAGCAATTGTTATGGCAGGTGCAATTGGTGTGACACCCTCAAGTGCACAGGGTCGTCAAGTAATACCTCTCATGCAAGCACGAGAAGGTCATAGCCCCAGGGCCCAAGGAGCTACCCTTACTTCCTTTTCTCTTGTTGTCTAGCCTACATATTCGAGTGAGTGTTCTAAACTACAAAGAAATAGAAAGAACTCTAAGATGGATGTCTACAGTCGTGGTAAAGTAAGGGTAAAAATCAAGGGATGAAGTTGGTCACGGATGTGGATTCCCCTGGAGCTATTAAAGTGAGAAGGATGCTAGAATTACCATGCAATTGATGGTTTGGACTAAGATATTCCTAAGATAGGTCAACTGGATAGTCACGGCAATTGACCCCTAATCCAATATGAGTATTGATATTGAATTTCTTCCGACCAAATACTCTTACGATTGCATTAAAAGTGAGTGGTGCGAGATCCGCAAGTGCACGGAGTCGTCAAGTAATACCTCTCGTGCGAGCACGAGAGGGTCGTATTCCCTAGGCCCAAGGATCTACCCTTACTTCCTCTTTGCGTATTGTCTAGCTGAAAGATTCGAAGGGTTTCTCTAATCTATTAATTAAAATAAAAGAACTGCAAGTGCAGTCTAAAATAAGGCAAGGGTATAAAATCAGGGGAAAGAAATGGTCACGGATGCGGATTCCCTAGGGGCTACTAAAGTGTAAAGGATGCTAAGAGTGTCATGCAATTGAGGGTTTGGACCTAGAGATTTCCTAAATTAGATCAACCCGATGGTCACGACAATTGACCCCTAATCTGGTATAAGTATTGATACAGAATTTCTTCCGATCAAATCCTCATATGATTGCATTAACAAAGGGGGAAATCCCTAATTAGAGCCGGAACACGACTTAGTCTAGCCCTAATATTGGAGGGGTACAAAATACCCGATGGTCACGGCATTTTCATACATGAATCCCTTCCAAACTTGGTGTGTCTAGTACAAGGGCGATGGTCACACTACCAAGTACAACCTAGGAGTTGGTTTACAGAGTTCTCATGTAAGCAACACATCAAATACACCAAGAATGAATCACAAACACAGAACAATTGCAATAGACAAAATTAGATCATCCAAATACACAAGTTCACCCCAAGGTTCACCGGCATCCGGTGACCTTGGGGTCTACTCATCCATGCAAACAAATACAAATAATAGGTCCATGAAAACAACTACAAATGGCATAAGAAAACTCCCTCAAACAATGGAAGTGAGATGACAAGCCAAGTGAGGTGGAAAGCTTCCACGGACGCCTCGATCGGGGCGGCTTCCCTTGTCGTCTACAAGCTACCAAAGAAGAGATCGATGAAGATCTAGCCAAACCAAGCTTCTTCCTTTGATTCCCCTTGTCCAAAACGTGTGATCTTGCCTCCTCTGAACTGGTGGAAGTCGGCTCCAAGAACTCCCCCAAAAGCTCTCTCCCAAAAACCTCTTCCTTTTGTCCTAGAAATTCAGTCCAATATATACCCCGTCAGGTCCATATCGGCTCCATGCGGGCGCATGGAGCCCATGAAGCTCATTGCCGTTTCGCCCAGAAAATATGTCGGTGCTACAGTACTCAGCTTCATTGATTTGCTACAGTGTTTTTGCGAGGGTTGTGAAATTCCAGCAAACCTCACGGGCACCCATGCGGGCGCATGGAGCCCGTGAAGCTCACAGACGAATGCCGCAGCATGAATAGTGACCCCTGCTACAGTAACACTACAGTATTTGCAACAGTGCTGGAACCCCAAAATTGTCGTTTTTTGTGTCGAATTCATCCTATTTGCATTTTTGAGTTTCGTTCGACTCTTTTAAGATCTGCAACACCGAAATAACCAATTTATACTTAAACGGGCATCAATTCATTAAAATATACACAAGTAATACAAGATTAATACATACAAAATACGTGCATTTAGGCGTTTATCAACGAGGAAATCTCGAATTAGGGCCGATACTCAAACAAGGTCCAACTTTAATGTTGGAGGAGCACAAATTACCCGATGGTCACGGCATATTTGTACATGGATCCCTTCCAAGCTAAGTATGTCTAGTACAAGGGCGTTGGTTACGCAACCAAGTACAACCTAGAAATCAACGTACAAAGTTCTCATGTATATCAATACATCAAAGTACACCAAGCATGAATCACAAACACACCAATTGCAACAAAATAGATCAAAGCATCCAACTACACAAGTTCACCCCAAAGTTCACCAACATCCAGTTACCTTGGGGTTTAATTGTTTATACTAACAAAGTACATGATCAAATCTATAACAACAACCAAATAAAGCAACAAAGAACTCCCTCAAGTGATGAATGTGGAGAAATAGGCCATGGAGAGCTTCCAACGATGCCACGAAATTGGTGGCTTCGTTGTCTTCTACAAGCTTCTACAATAGGAGATGAGGGGAGATCTTGTCGAATCTTGCTTTTTCCTTCAAGTTCCACTCCTAAGGATGTCTTCTTGAGCCTTGTTTAACCCGGATTTGGAGATGGAGAAGAATGGTGGGAGGTAAGAGAAGATGATGTCTCAAAAAGCCCTAAAACCCCCTTTAAAGAACTTCTCGAGTTACTTCACGGCCTTGTTCACGAGCGTGAAGGAACCCGTAAGAGCCTCGAGATTTCGCCAAAAATTCCATAAAGTGCTACGGTAAAATACTTCACTAACTGCACATTCTTCAGCCGGTTCACGAGCGTCTTCACGGTGGTTAGAAAACCCATCAATGAAACCCGAGACTTTATTGGCTGATTGGGATTGTTTTTGGCGTTTATCAGCAATCTCTCCAACCTTAAATCTGAAATAATTTATTTACTTGTTTTTGGCTGATTGGTATTTGATTTATTTCTTTTATTACTTCCCTGATTTATTGGCTGATTGGGATTGTTTTTATTTCTTTTTAAAATTGGATTGGTGTAGAAAAGAAATATCTTGAGTTGTCTTGAGGTAAAAGGAAACCACATATCCCTCTGTTTGCGTGGGGTCAGCATAGATAGACAAAGTTTCCTTCTTGGGCGCACATGTTAGTGTGAGGCCCACATGTGGGTTAGCTCCAAATGCTCCTCTCTTGCTATCCTCTTGTTTGGCTAAGTCTGGAATTATGTCTTCGCTTCGGGTACACCTAAGTACAATTAAAGTAGAAAAAAATTGGAAGCACCACCATATCAATATAATCTAAGAATAAGCTTAAGTTAGCGTTCACCTGGTTTTGGATTTGTTTATCATGACTTCGTGTAATTGGTCATTCATATATTTTCTCTTCCATACTAGATGGTGTACATGGTGGTATAGTAGCATGTATGTGATGTCCTCATCACATTTATGCGGTCGTGTGAGAGGACGTGTGGAGTACAGATTTTTAGGTTTAAAAGGCCACTCGTACGAGTTTTAGGTATCATTTGCAGCAAGTTTGAGAAGAGAAAGTGGCTAGGGTTTGGAGATGAGGTCTTTACACTTAAGGGAGGGTTCTTTCACCAACTTTCATCAATTCAGAGGCAGCATATCTAGCATTATTGGAGGGATTCTTAAAGACATTAGAACGGCTCATCTAGACCATCATCACAGATTAAAAGGGGTTTCCTTTATGAATTTCACTTGTTTTTGTTTATTGATTGATTGAATTTTTTATTGCTCTATGGAGAGCTAAATCCCTACAGGTGTAAGGTGCCTGATAGTTATGCTCCTCCTTACGAGCATAAGCATGCCCGTAAAGTACTATGGATGAGACTTACGGCCATAAGTCTGGCCATAAAGTAACCGCAAGTTGTTATGTTTGGTATCTTCTCTTGCTATAGATGTCGAGAGAGCTCTATCTTCTTCATTTTTACTCCAAATTGCTTCTTTTGGCTTTCTCTTCTCATTATGCACTGCACGTCACCTGAAATCATATTTTACATCATGTTTAGCATCATTTCCCAAATAAACACCCTAATACATGTCAATTAAATGTATAAAATAATATAAAATCATATCTAATTATACTTAATGATTTTGTCTCTCTTTTATTTTATTTTACTTTTTTATTTTATTATATATATTTTTTTTGGGTATAGAATAAGTTAATATTTCAACCTAACTATTCTGCATGAAGATACATATGTTGTTGCTGATATTCTCATTGCTACAATAAAAGATAGAAATAAAAATACATTGCCGAAAACAGTACAATTGCAATCTACCATCACAACTTTTATTAACATACATATTATTTACAATCTATAATATTACAATCCACATAGAAGTAGACACTCCACTACCTTCGCAACCAGACAAACTAGGGTGAAGTAAAATATTACATATTCTTAACAATCCATATATCCTAATTAGGGTTCACTAATGGGAACCAACATACAAATGGCTAAAACGCTAAGCTGTCATCCCCATCTACTACTTATTTATTTTATTATTTTTTTATATTTTGACAAATCAACCGCAACCACATCAAACAACAACTGAGCAATCAATCTTCACCATCGGAACTTTCCCACCATTCTCCAACTTCTTTTTACTTTTCTTCACCTTCTCCTCCTCCTCTTTCTCACTTTTTGATTTGCAACCTTTCAGAACATTAACAAGTTTTTCCAAGCAAACATCAACTTGATCCTTACCCTCCTCCTTTGGCATCAAACTCTCAGCCACATCAGCAGGGCTGATATTCTTCTCCTCCAACAACTCATGAATAACCTCAAACAATGGATGAGATTCCACTCCAAGATAATTCTTAGCCAGCACTTTAAACCCTTCATATTCACAGTATCCCAATTCAATATGCTTATCCATCCTTCCCCTCCTTATCAATGCAGGATCAAGCTTCTCAATATGGTTGGTTGTGAAAACAATCACCTTCTCTCCACCACACGCAGACCATAAGCCATCAATACAGTTAAGCAACCCTGATAAAGTAACCTTACTCTCATCCTTACCAGGAGGACCACCCATGGCGGCCTTCTTTTCTTCCTCTTCCTTGTTCTCGTTCTGGTTTCCCCCAGTTTTTCGTTTCCCTGATAAATCCAAAGAACAATCAATATCCTCGATGACAATTATTGACTTGCCGGTTGTATTCAACAAGAGTTTCCTCAACATACTGTTGTCCTTCACTCCAGTAAGCTCAAGATCAAAAACATCATAATCCAGCAAGTTAGCCATGGCAGCAATCATAGTGGACTTACCAGTCCCTGGAGGACCATAAAGCAAGTAACCTCTCTTCCATGGCTTCCCAATCTTGGCATAGTACTCCTTGCTCTTGCTAAACTTCACCAAGTCTTGGACTATCTCACTCTTCATCTGAGAGTCTATAGCTAGGGTTTCAAAGGTGGCTGGATGCTCAAACGGGACATGACTCCAATCCAACTTCTTGAGCTCATTGTAGTCAAAGCTTGAACTGTTAGTGTAGAGCTTTCTCTGCCTATTCTCCACACCAATGGCCTTCCCTTGTTGGATAACAAAAGGAAGATAAGCTTCATTGATTAGTGCTCGATGTCTCCGATGAAACCTCAAACGATAATACCTTTTATCTTCATCCACAAGCCGGTAGAAGGAGATGTTATGTCTTGTGATCTTGCTCGAAAACCACCAGACCTTGACGCCATGGAACTCATCAGTGATCTCTTCGTTATCATCCATGCTGAGTATGAGCTTGTCGCTGCCATGGCCCATCTCCGCTTTGAGACGTTTTGCATGCTCAGAGGTGGTGCTTGAGAGGTACGACTCAATGGCAGTATACGCATCGCTGCGTTTTAGCCGTAGACCGACGTATTCAGGGAAGCTGATCTCTAGGTATGGATAGATGAGAGTGATAAATTTTTCAAAGTATTTGGAGAAATAGATGTTGAGGTGGCGTGGAAAGTATTGCCTCAAGATCAACAAGGTCCCTAGTGTTGAGCTTAAACCAGCAAAGCTCATAATATTACTCATCATCATCTTCTTGTTCTGAGATATGTTGTTGATGGTGTGCTTTGGGTCACTTATAAATAGAGCCAAGTGGGTGCAACTTGAAATATAATAATCCTCTTAAGAATTTGCAATCTTTTGAGATTCTTTTAAAAACTTTATTTTGCTGATGGCCTGCATTGTTGACAAATGATGCAATTTTAGTGACGCTTAAAAATTGCGTACTAAGTGTTGAATTATGAGCTTAACTATTGTTATTAGTTAAATATTAGTTAACTTTATCTTATATTTAATCTTTAGATATATTTCATGATTTTTTTAATTTCTTAACTAGTACTATTGTCATTTAAGATGTTTTTGTATATTGAGTAACATTATTATTAGAAAATATTGAGTAAACATACATACAAACAAGAGTTAATTAGAATATTGTGATATAAATGTGAAGGACTAATTATATTTTAGTTTTTTATTATGGGATCTTGTGGTTTTTAGCATGAGAAAAATTTAACATGTTTTGATATACTTTTTACTTACTCAATCTCTTGAATAAAATTCAATAAAGCCAGTCAAGATAAATAATTATCTTAAATGACAATAATTATAAAAAAAAACAATTTTCATAGAGTAGTAAAGCCTTCTTAGGCTTGATAAGATAAATAAATGCTTGATTAAGCTCCACTAGATTGTAATTTCAAAAGATCTAGTATGGCTTGATTTACTTCAAAATTAAAATTAAAGCCAATTTATTTTGCGCACTTCAATCTGACTAGATTTTAGTTAAAACTAAAGATATTTATATATATCTTGGTTTTTGTTAGATGTAATAAACAATATAATTTCTATATGACATTTTTAGAATGATGTATCATACATATTTTTAATATATGTATTTGAGCAATTGAACTAATTAAGCTTGATGGAGCCCACCTTAGCTTCCATCTAGGCTTGAGTTGCTTATGTATGGCTTCATTAATCGACGAATAAGTTTAAGCCCTATTTGCTTTTATTAGACCAATCATGGGCCTTTATTTTGCATTTATTTTCTTTTAAAATTTTAATAAACGAGGTTCATGCACTTATATATCTATTTAGATAATTAATTATACACATAGCCAAAATTGATTGTGCCAACTCCAAATTTTTAATTCACCACCTTTCCTATCCAAAGTTATTATACCATGAACTCTTGTTGCCTTAGTCAACAACAGAATGCATGGGATACATTTTTGTATCAAGCATGCATGATTTTGGTGACGATTATTAAATTTCATTTGGGAATGACATCAAGAGCTAAGAAAACTTTTAATTTGGAAGATTATGTACTTCCATGTGAACACTCTAGATCCTCACTGACAACCATAATTTACTAGTTTATACCTCTTTGTGTTTGATATGTGTCCCAACAAGCATGCCAGACTTTGCTTGGCAGAATATTAAGTAAAACGAACAACAATGTGATGGCATAAATTTCTTAATTACTTCCCTGATTTTGAAATGTTTGGACTCTCTTGACCAGAGAAACGTGCAAGCGTGATAGACTGAAAGAGCTTACAATTTTTATTTATTTTTAATTATCTGGACCAAGCTATTAAAAGTATTTTATTGTGATTAGACTAATGGAAACATGTATGTGACTTTTGTTTCTGAGTCCTTAACAATGCAATGAAGCGATGACTGCACTTTCAAAACTGGTAAAACTTTTACGTTTCTCTAAAAGATGGTAAAACCCACTTGATCATCCAACAGAGAAAAATAAAATTCAAGAAATGATAAAATTAAATCTATTAAGTTAGAAGACAATTAAAAGAAATTATTGTTATCAAAGTGATACAACTCATTTATTTAAGTGGCCCAATTTAGTCGAGCTTTAATACTCTACATCACTTGAGCGACAATGATGTAAAATAGCTGAACTTTATTTGTTAAAATTAAGTCTATTAAATTAGAAGACTATAAAAAACATTATTGTTATCAAAGTGATGCAACTCATTTATTTAAGTGGCCCAAGTTAGACTAGCCTTAATACTCTACATCACTTGAGTGGCAATAATGTAAAATAGCTGAATTTTGTTTATTTTTTTGCTAGACTATTGTTTTGATTTTCTGTATTTTTATAAAAGTGGATAAATCACAATTTTTTAGTTTTTTTCTTTGTATCATTTTTTTTAATTAGTAAATTTTAATTTTTTTTATTAATTGTGTATGCATATGATACACACAAAATTAATTTTTTTTAAAAAAAACCCAAACTTGATTGGCCAACTCCAAATTTTAGAGATTATCATTATCAACAGGATGCAACTCATTTGTCTAAGTGCCCCAATAGGTCAAAGCATAGCATTCTACATCACTTGAATGATACTGACTTAGAACAGGATTTTTGAGAATAGGTGATGATACTGATTTAGAACAGGATTTTTAAAAATAGGTGAAGTTTCAGCTTTTTTCCGGAATTAGTTTTGCTTGGTATTTTTTGAATTTTTTTTAATAAACATTAGTTTTTTTTTAATTAATTTCTTGTGTGTATATATATATATATATATATATATATGTATATACACATAATTAATTAAAACCAAACCCAAACTTAATGGACCAACCCCAAATTTTTAATTGACATCATTTCCCACCCAAATTTATTATGATAATGAAATGTTGCTAATTAGTGGTCAGCATTGATATTGTTGTTATATTAGCAGCAAAGATGATTTTGGTAACTGATTATTAAATTTATTGTGCAAATGGAAACTTTAATAGAGTGATGTATTCATCAACCAACAGAAAACAACAAATCAGACCTCTATTTATTATTTTATTTTTGTTTGATGTGTTGTCCCAATAAATGTGTCTGATTTTCCTGGCAGAATCACAAGTGAACAACAACAACAACAGGCTTTTTTTTAAAAAAAATATTAAATATATATATATATATATTTACTAAATTACGCATATTTGAAATTATTTACCAAAATACACAAGTCAGTGGAAAACGGTAAAACTTTCCCGTTTTCAATTTTTTTTATTTTTTTTAATAAACAAAAATGAAAACGGGAGAGTAACTCCCGTTTTACTTTTGTTTTTTTTTTAAAACTCACCTAGCTGTGTTAGGTTTTAAAAGAAATCTTTTTATATAATTAATTTTTTAACTAAAAAATAATTGTTGATATATATATATATTAACCTTTTATTTTTAAAAAACTGCGAATCTCGAAAAATATTAGAAATAAAACGGTTAAAGTTGCACCGGTAATTAATTAATACAAAATAGGATTGTTAAATCTACAACGGTAAGTAGTTAGTACAAAGTAGGACGGTCGAACATACACCGTTAGTAATTAGCACAAAATAGGACTGTCAAACCTGCACTGGTTAATAATTACCACAAAGTAGGATAATGAAAAGTGCACCGATCAGTACTTAGCACAAAATAGGTCGGTTAAACCTGCACCGGTCAGTAATTGGCAAGGTTGTCAGACCCAGCCGGGGCAATGACCCGACTAAGCGCAAGAGTTAAGGGTCAATGGGTTCGACCGGGTCGAATCGGGGTTGAACCGGGATCAATAATTAAATATAAAAAATATTATAATAATTAATAATTAGCAAATACAATATTAAACTATAATTATAATATAAAAAACTACTCAAATTTGATATTTAAATTGATAAATGACCTTATATACAGTAGTGTTTTCTAATTATGTCATTTATTTTTACTTTTTTTTTAAATATTTGCAAATTTAATATATTAATATATAATTATCGAACTTCTCTCGGCATTATTTATTTATTTATTTGTGTATTGGTTGATTTTCTTAAAATAAATAAGAATTTTAATTCACTAATTCTTATATCTCAATTGAGTTTTTATTTCATTTTAAATTCTTATATTTTTTATTTAATTAGAATACTTTATTTTTATATTTTATAATAAAGTTACACTCATTTTTGTTTTATTTTTTAATAAATTTTAGAAAGTATGCACGTAACATATTAATAGATTTTATTTTTAAATGTTAATTTTGGTTGGTATGTTTATTAATAAATATACACGATTTTGTGGTTTTTAATGAGAAAATAATAATAAATTATTAAATATTGTAAAAAAAAAATTAAACATTGTGACCCGATTGACCCGGTCGGGTCAACCGGTTCCCGGTTGAACCGCCCGGGTCACCGGGTTAACACCGGGTTTTTCATACCCGGTTCAATGGGGAGTATCCGAGCTGACCACATGGCGAGTTGCTTTAGTTCCGGTTGAACCAGGTTTGGGCGATCGGTCTGACAACCTTGGTAATTGGTATAAAGTAGTTTGGTCAAACTTGTATCGGTAATTAATTAGGACAAGGTAGGACGGTCAAACATGCACCTGTCAATGATTAGCGACAAAGTCGTCGATCGAGCACTCGCTGTCGATGATTAGGGACCAACTTACTTTGAACTACCATTGACCGGCCAGGTGCGGGTTTGTACGACTACTGTGCTAATCATTAACAAGTCGCGAGTTTGACCGTCCTACTTTGTCCTAATTGAATTACGTCTAAGTTTGACCAACTACTTTTATACGATCTTGACCGATCTTGAGGTTTAACAGACCTATTTTTGTGCTAAAGTCTTGACTGGGTGCACTTTTCATTGTCCTACTTTGTGGTAATTATTAACCGGTGCAGGTTTGACGGTCCTACTTTATGCTAATTACTAACAGTGTAGGTTTGACCATCCTACTTTGTACTAAGTACTTACCGTTGTAGATTTAACAATCCTATTTTTGTATTAATTAATTACCGATTGCAACTTTAACCGTTTTATTTCTAATATTTTTCGAGATTCAGTAGTTTTTTAAATAAAAAGGTTAATATATATATCAACAATTATTTTTTTAATTAAAAATAATTATATAAAAAGAATTCTTTTAAAACCTCCCGTTACTCTCCCGTTTTCATTTTTGTTTATTAAAAAAAATTTTAAAAATTTTGAAAACGGGAGAGTTTCTCCCGTTTTCATAATTTTTTAATTAAAAAAAATTAAAACGGGAGAAACTCTCCCGTTTTCTATATTTTAAAATAAAAAAAAAAAGCTGAAAACGGGGAAAGTTTTACCGTTTTCCACCAACCTGCGTATTTTGGTAAATAATCCCAAACATGCGTAATTTAGAAAAAAAAAAAATTTTGTAATATTTTAAAAAAAAAGCCACAACATGTCAGGCTATGAATTTCTTTATTAATTTTCTGATGTTGATATGTGTTGACTGAATTGACTGGAGTAGCATGCAAGTGAAGATCTGTTGGAAATTATACCACTGCAATGATGCACGATCAACACCTACGGCAAAGTGGTTTATTAATAATTGGGTTTAAATTAAAAGTTTTGATAAAAATTTAAATTATGATAAAAAATACATTTATAAGAATGTGAGTAATAGTTATATATATATATATATAAGTGATCTCAATGCCTATATGTATTTAATGTTAGATTTTATCAAACTTAATTACGACATCTATGTCGTATATTATATACGGAAACAGGATCACTTACTTCTAGCAATAGTAAATTGTCCAAGACAACAAGAGCCTTGAGTTCACGCTTGAAGTAACCAAGGACTCTTCCAATCTATCCCGTCCTCTCCCATAGATGGAGCTAGGTATTTGCAAAAAACGATAGATTAGGGACGCCTGGTGTTGTCCTATATATAATCCTTATCATCAAAGGATTAACTCCACTTAAAACTTAAGTATATCATTATCCAAAGTGCCAAATAAGGTTAACTTGGGACTCCTATTAGATAAAGTCATGGACCACTTTATGCAGTTTGAATTCAGATTGGATCAATACGAAGTTAATTCAGAATAGAATTCAAACTAACATTCTCCCACTTGGTCCAACTTTATTATAGGTAACTTAATATCCAATCACATTAACCCATAAATCCACATATCTACATCAAAAAAAATAAATTACACGAATCATGGTGGTAAGTTATCATTATAACTGAGTATTACCTTCCATGCATTACGATGCAATCTCTATCTTTAATACAAAACCTATATATGTCATTTTATCATAATGAATAAGCCAGATGCTTATTCGGGTCCAACACACGCAAAATAATAATGCATAAACTCAATAATAGAGCCGAGCCCCGGGGGAAAGTTCGTATCCCACATTGTCATTCTCAAACTTAATGTATACGCTTAATGAGAAGACAAATAAATAAATAAATGTTTAAGAGTTCAACACTAAAGTGATATTAATTGTTCATAGAGAAGAACCAAGTCGAATATGTTCAACATAATCTCCAAACAACTTCGGTGCGATTCCTTTCGTTAAAGGATCTGTAATCATCAATTCTGTGCTAATGTGTTGAATGGTTACTTCACCAGCATTTACGCGTTCCTTTAGTAACAAATACTTGATGTCGATGTGTTTACTTTGACTACCACTCTTATTATTCTTAGAGAAAAACACAGCAGGAGAATTATCACAATATATCCTTAATGGCTTAGATATAAAATCAACGATTCTAAGCCCTAATATGAAACTCCTCAACCAAAAACCTTGGGAACTTGCCTCGAAACATGAAACACGGCTTCCATAGTGGAAGTAGCAACCAAAGTCTGTTTTGTACTCCTCCATAAGATAGCACCAACTGCCAACATGAAAATGTAACCGGATGTTGATCTTCGAGAGTCAAGACACCCAGCATAATCTGAATCCAAGTAGCCAATGACTTCTGAGTCATCTGATCTTCTGTATGTAAGCTTGTACTCTTTTTGTACCCTGAAGGTACCTCATTACTTTCTTTGTAGCTTTCCAGTGGTAAATCCCTGGATTACTTTGATATCTTCCCAACATCCCCACAGCATATGCAATGTCCACTTAAAACATACGAGATGTTTTCCAATGGCTGAAACATAAGACTTCCAACCGTTGAAACATAGGAGATGTTTTCCATCTGTTTTTTTTCCCAAGTTATTTTTAGGACACTGGTCCAAGTTAAACTTATCACCTTTCACAATAGGCGCAACACTAGGTGCACAATTTTTCATCTGAAATCTCTCAAGAATTTTATTAATATAGGCATCCTGAGACAAACCCCAAAACACCATGAGATCTGTCTCTATGTATCTTAATGCTAATGAAATACGATGCCTCGCCCATATCTTTCATATCAAAATTCTTAGAGAGAAATCGTATGACCTCATGCAGCATACCCTTATCATTGATTGCAAACAAAATATCATCAACATATAGGACTAAAAAGCAAAACTTACTCCCACTGTCTTTATAGTATATGCATTGATCCTTAATATTCTCAACAAAACCGAATGATGAGACAACATCGTGTAACTTCAAATACCACTGTCGGGAAGCTTGTTTCAGTCTGTATATAGATTTCTTAAGCTTGAAAACCAAGCTTTCACCTTCACTAGAGAAGAATCCTTCAGGTTGTTTCATAAACACCTCTTCATCTAGATCTCTATTAAGGAAAGCCGTTTTCACATCCATCTGATGTAATTCTAAGTCAAAATGAGCAACCAATGCCATTATAATACGAATCAATTCTTTTTTTTCAAAACTGGAGAAAAAGTCTCATTATAGTCGATGCCCTCTTTTTGAGTAAATCCTTTAGCAACCAATCTTTTCTTGTAACGCTCAATGTTGCCTATCGAGTCTTTCTGAGTAAATCCTTTAGCAACCAATTTAGCAACCAATTCTAATTGCCGATTTCTTAATTCTACTTGATCTTCTTAATGTCACACCATTATCTTCTTGAGAAGTTGTTGCACTCAACAACTTCATATTGATCGTAGTGGGGGACTTGATCAGCGATCGACAAGATGTGGTTCCTCAGCGATTGTCATTTTCAATGTCTTTCAAATCTTGATGGTTATCATATGAAACAATCAATCTTTGATTAGTGTCCGAAGTTTCTTCATGATCTTCTTCAAGACTAAAGTCTAGGGTTGATCACTCCCACTAATCAAGTCATTCTCAAGAAAATTTTTGCATTTTTGATTCCACAATTTTAGTACTATATGATGGACACTAAAATCTATAACCCTAGACTTTACGGCATAACCAATAAAATAATCGCTTCATGATTCTTGGGTCCAACTTTTTCTCATGTGGATTAAACACTCTTATTTCATCGGACAACCCCAAACAAGCATATGTTGCAAACTGGTTTCCAACCTTTGAACAATTCAAAATGGAGTTTTAGAAACCGCTTGGTCGAACACGGTTTAATATATAAGTTGCTATTTTAAGAGCCCTCATGCCCACATAGATCGGGAGAGGGAAGTTTAGAGTTGCTAAGCATACTCCTTACCATTTCCATTAAAGTGCGGCTTTCTTCTTTTCCTCGCTACACCATTTTGATCCGTAAGCTAGGCATAGTGTATCTGACCACAATACCATGCTCTTCTAGAAACCTCAGAAATGGACCTAGTGCTTGTCCATCCTCCTCGTACCTACCATAATATTCTCCACCTCTATCTGTCTCACAATCTTTATTTACTTACCGCATTATTTCACTACTTCAACTTTAAAGACCTTGAAAGCATGTAATGCTTCACTCTTATTATCAAGCAAGTAGAGATACATAAAGCGTGAATAATCATCAATGAAAGAGATGAATTATCTCGACCATCACTGAGTCCATCTCGACTACAAATATCCCATGCATGATCTCTAATAAGCATGAACTCTTCCTAGCACCTTTCTTAGATTTGTTGGTTTGCTTGTCCTTTATGTAATCTCATCACAAGTTTGAAAAGTCGGTAAAAATCAAGAGAATCAAGAATCTCTATCATTCACCAACTTCTCAATTCTCTTTACTGTAGATATGTCCTAATCTTCGAAGCCATAACATAGAAGATTTATCATTCAAAAACACTATGTTTTAATAATCCAACATTTACTTGAACATGCAACACATTATAAGAAACATTGCTTTGTAAATAACTTTGAAAAAGACTATCACACAATGCACCATTCCCAACAAGAAAAGATTTATAAAACAAATGAAAATATGTTTCATAAAACTTAAAGGAATATCCTAATGGTATAAGTTGTGAAACTGAAATTAAATATCTAGAAAAACTAGGAATATAAAAGGTCTTTTCCAAATCTAGAACAAAGCCTGAATCTAAAACTAGTCTACATGTCCCGACTGCCTCTACATGTGAACGAATCTTATTCCCTTTCGTCAGTATCCTTCGGCTTAAGAAGCCTTGCAAGGTATTAGAAATATGGATTGTAGTACTAGAATCAATCCACCAAGTGTTAAGGACAAACATCGTAACCATATTAGATTCATAACAAACCAAAGTTAGGCCTCAAAGATCTTTCTTCTCAAGATGAAACTTGAGTTTCGGACAATCCTTCTTCATGTGCCCTTTCTTCTTACAAAGCAGCTACCTGGATACTTTCTCTCGATCCGAATGTAATTTGCTCTTTATCCTTTATCAGTGTTGGTTCGTCCTCTCTTCTTTCTTTGAGTAACCATATGTGCACTTTCATCTAATAACAACAACATTTCCTCCTCACCACAACAAAAATTGATAATTAGTGACAAATTTAATTTTGACACATTGATTTTCCGTCACAAAAAGAATACATAACGTGACGAAATAATTATTTAGTCACTCATTTCTTTTGTTTGGGAATTTTATGTGACGATATTTTAAATTGTCACATGATATTGTTATAAAAGATTTAGCTCCAAATGCACTTGCATTTTTAGTGACTTCTTAAATATTAAGTGACAAATATAGTACGTCATTAATAAAATATTTCTTTTGTGACAGATTTTAAATATCTTGTTTTTAAACTAAATTTTATATAATGTCACTAATAATAACATATATTACTAATGACAATTTGAATTTTGTCATGTATCTTGATTTATTTTTATGACACATAGGTTTGTCACCAAAATATAAGTAATAATAACATTATATTATTTTCACAAATAAATATTGCATTAAGTTATAATATTGGAAAATGTCACTATTTGTTACTAAATTTAATGACATTAATCATCTCTCACTAATAAATTTTTTTGGTAGTCAAATGCTAAATGTCATTGGAAGATAAAAATACTAAATGACATAAACATTCTTTTATGTTTTACTATTAATTTAGGATAAAAATATAACAAAATTATTTATATAAATTGACATAGACATAAGTAAGACATAGCTAAAACTTTTTTAGGTGGGTCACGTAAAACATGAAGAGGGCAAACAACACTTTTCTTTTATAAATATTTTTATAAAATATAATTTTTGATATCATGCATAACAATTTGTCGAAGGTAGAAATCAAACAACAGACTTCTCCAAATATTTTTCTAAAGACATATTTTTATACTATATAAATAACTTTTGCGAGCAAAAAAAAAAACTAGAGAAAGCAAAACAATATATTTTTGCAAAGAATATAATTTGTTTATACTCTATACAAACTAATTTCTAATACCAGGGGTGAGGACAGTGATAAAAATTGTAAATATAAAAATATAACTTTTAAACTATATATATATATATATATATATATATATATATATATATCAATTTTGTACATTGCTTTACATTTTCAAAAAATAAAATTGTGAGGAGGGGGTTGTAACATTCATATATTAGTTTTTATTTCATTTGATTTATTTTAAATAATTTATTTTTTATTTGAATTCAAATAACTATCTTTATCTCTTTTAATTTTTTTAATTTTAAAAATTTTATTCGAGATATTTATATTAAAATACTCTTATACATTATACTATCAATAAATTAAATTATAAGAGCAAATCTTACCATCAATGAGTTAGATAATAAATTTTTTTTTGAAGTTAAGAAACTAATATATATAATTTATTTGATAACCTCTAAATTGTAAAATGTCTGTAGATTACTGAAGTAATTTTCAATAGATATTAATGAATTTTTTATAGCTACAGTACTAATTTAAAATTCAAGTTTCATTGGTTTAAATCTGTTAATAATTTTTTAAAAAAATTATTACGAATTTTATTTAAAACAATTTAGTTTTTTTTATTGAATTTTAACGAATTTTAATTCAATAAAAAGATATATCCTATAAAAAAATTTGAATATTTTTAATTTATCTAAATTTAATTTAAATTTTTTAAAAATTTTAAAAAAATTCTATATAAATCTCTCTCTCAGTCCCTATTATTTCTCAATCTTTCTTTTTCTTTCTCATCATCACTAGGCTGCACTATCTTCCTTCTTCTCTTGTTCATAAAATTTTTTTGTTGATATTATTATTTTAACGTCTTGACTTGTTTCTAATTTTATGTTTTTTTTTGTGGTGATGTTGGTTCGGTGGAGATGGGAATATATAATCGACTATTTCGATGGGAAAGAGATTGACATCGGCTACAATCATTACGTTAAATACTTCTTTCCAAAGGTTAGCCATTAATAGTGATTCTTGTGTTTTTTTTATTAATTTATGTATTTTTTAATTATTATTGTTTTATAATTGAAGATTTTTATAATTTTGATACTTGTTTGATTAGCACTCTAAGTTGTTAAAGTTTGTCATAAATTAATTAATTTGTGTTATGAGTATCCATTCTATTTATTATTAATTTTTCAAGTGCATATATATATTGAACTTTACTTTTGTTAATTTACTCTTTTTAATAATTAATAATTATTATTTTAAAAGTATTTATTTCAGGTTTTATTGAGGCAAGCTTTGCATCAACAAAACATCATAAACACCATCGAGACAAGAGTTAAATCAAGAATAGTTATCTATCTATTTCGATATGATTTACTTAAGAATTCTATGTTTTTAATGTTATTGAAACATTTTTCGAATTGAAATTTGTTAACCCATAAGACTAGCTTATGATTGTAAATTATGATAAATGTGTTACTTTTTAATAACAATATTCATTTGATTTTGTTATGATATAATATCGGATAAATTTTTGATAATTTATAAAATTTGTAAAAATATTCACTAAAATATGACACAAAACTTGATTGTTTGTGCTAAAAATATCTACAAATGACTATAATATTCGATTAATTGTGACATTACAAAAAATTATTTTATGGCATATATTTTAACAACTATGCATGTCACAAAGTGTATTTTCTTATGACATCTATAGTTTTGTCACCTTAATTGGAATGATCAATGTATTTAATGGCGAAATTATCTTTTTATTAGGTGGATGATTTTCATCATCACGAAAAACTGAGACTTTTAGTACACTCAAATATTATATATTTTAACAATATAACTAGTGACGACTCAACATATGACTGTGTCTATTAAAAGATAGCCATTGACACATTGTTATTATTTAAAATCAAAGAATGTCACAAATGATAGCTTTCGCTCATATTTGGTGATCGAGATTCACTTAGCTTTTATTGATTTATGGCCGACTTAAAGACTGGCGTTTTTGTGATAAAATACGTATCGTAGTGTAGTTATAAAATAGGTAACATAATAATGTGTCACGTAAAAGGTATTCATTGTGTGACGAACATGTAAATTATCATATCTGAGCCCTTTAGCGTGGCCAGACCAAAGGCGACAAAATGTGTTGTGGTAAAGAAAGTGTCTACAAATATTTTTGATGACAAAAATATATTATAGATTATTATTGAATATGTCCGTAATTTACAAATTTGTTGTAGTGTTCACTCTTCCGGGCCACACCTGGTCAAAAGCTCATTAATATACCCATTTATTTTTATGTAGTGTGGTATAGCTATGAGAGTTTTGAAAGCATTATACTACTAGCTGGAAGGAGTGCAAGACAAAGTGCACAAGGTAAGCATCGTCGAAAAATCCATTCGCTCTAAAAGCCTTAAGTTGAGTACTAAGTCTCTTATCCTCATGATGTGCTCTCACACGCCCTTTAACACTTGTGAGCTTCATGGATAATAATTTGATCATGAGAGTGCTAGCAAAAGAGCCTTACGAATATTCAAATTGATACATCAATTGCCTTGACAAATCCATCACATGTACTGGTCGGGGATTAAACCACGGATACTAGCAGATATATGTGTCTTAATGTACGATCATGCTCGAGCGTTGAGATGCGCTCCACCGTTCATACAAGGTAATTGCACTGCGGTACTATTGTCTGATGTATGCGGGTTGGTTCATTCAACCTTCTTATAGCATAGTGAAAAATCCATGCATCCCAGTCGGAGGATAATCAACTCCTTCAAGTTTTATAATTATCACCTTAACATAGGAACATGACATTTTTCATCAAAAGCATCTGATTGCATAGCTACAATAAACAAAACAACATACATATCATTTTTAATATTCAAGGCAATAAAATAAGTTGGTATACTTTCCAATGCAAGCCATATCGAAAAGAAAAACATGAATCAATTTGTTATCACAATCTGCCGTGAGCGAGATATAGATACAAAATAGATTCATAATACAAACTAAAACTAATGCTTAATTAAAATTCCTTAATACGCATGGGCGACTTAAGAAATAAAAATTAACCATTATTTCATCATGATTAATTACATTAAATATAACAAAATTCCTGCTGAGGGCAAAATCATTATATCCCAGACATAATTAATCATAACTTGTCACTGATAAAACTAATAAATAATTGAAACTATTTAATACAATGTGGGTAACTAAGTAATAAAAATTATTCATTATTTTATCCCTAATTAATTATGAAATATAACAAAATCCATGTGGAGAGCAAAATTATTATACTAATAATAAATAATTACAATTCATGTCATTTTAAAGCTAGATGCTGATCCATCACACTCATAATGTATAATTTATAATTTTTAAAAATAAAAATCATGAACATTTAGGGGCCCACCCCATAATTTAACAAAATCATTCGATCACATGACATACCAACTTTATACATTAACAAATTCAATGTAAATAATTAATTATACAAATTATAATTAATTTACTTAATGCATGAAAAGTTCATACAAATAAACCCTGAAATTTAAACATGCAAAAATACACTCAAGTAAAGCAATTTTGCAAAAACACCCATTAATCTATTTTATTCAAAAGATAATTCAAACTAATGAATAATATAACAAGAATAAAATAAATTAAATAATTACAAAATTTAAAAATCTAGGGTTTTCAAGCCTTCTTCCCCCATCGGACCACTGTCGCTGGCCGGCCGGCACTTTCGAGACTTCGGCCGGCGCACGCGTGCGTCGTGGTGCATCCGGGCCGCCCTGCGCGCTGCGAGACCCCGACTAATAGCGCGCGGGTAGGGCCCCTGCGCCGCGTGCGTCGCGAGTAGTATGCTGACCTAGCCCTGGCAACCCGGCGTAGTGAGGCCCATCCGCAGCCCATCATTGGTGCGACAAAGGGGTGTTTGCACATTGTCTATAATAGGTTCGAGTTTTGAGCCTAATACGCAATTCTTTCAAACCTTAAATTAGCACTAATTTATTTCATTACCTAAAACATGCGTAAACATCAAAGGAGTTTAATTCATACAAACCCTAATTCATGCATGTTTATTATAATCAATATGAAATAATGCACTAAAATCAAAGCGATATGTAATTTCTAAAAACATATACATGGTAGGAATTTAATCATGCTAGGTGAGAGGTATAAAACCGAGCTTGGATGCCAAGCTGTTAGATTTCATCAAACTTAATTCACGAGCATCTATATCAGTATATTATGTGCTGACGAGGATCAACTTCTTCGGTAGCCAAATTGTGCGAGACAACAAGTGCCTTGAGTCCACGCTTGGAGTAGCAGGGGACTGCTTCACGTCTATCCGTCCTGCCACCCGATGGGCTCAGGTATTTTGCAAGAACGATAGATTGGGGATCCCTAGATGCTATCCTATATATAATCCTTACCATCAAAGGATTAATTCCACTTAAAACTTAAATAGATCATTATCCAAAGTGCCAATTAAAGTTAACTTAGGACTCCTATTAGATAAAGTCATGAACCATTTTATGCATTTTTAATTTAGGTTGGATTAATATCATCACGAAGTTAATTCAAAATAGAATTCAAACTAACATTTAGGTCTTGTCTCTACTTATTCTTTGTGCATGCCCTATATTTTTTAATTAGCGGCCTAATCACCATTTGGTTATTGATACATGCACAACAAACATTTCAACAATGTAATTTTTGCCTTTTGTCCATTCGCAGTAGAAATTTCATAGAGGGTTTTGCTAACCTAATAAAAATAACTTTTAACTTATAAATTAAAAGTACCATTTATAATGGAAAGCCATTTCTATAACATGATGGCCGCTATTCTTTTTATTTTTCATATATAACAAAACTACACTTTCATATTTAAACTACCATTTGCCGAGGGCTAGGAGTTTATTGAAATACGATGTTCCAAATACTTGAAAGCTTTTAAAAGAAATGTTTGATGGTTTTGCTTGATCCACAAACCCACAAATTTAAAAACCCAAAAATCAAACAGTGCTAAAATCCATGAAATTGGTCGAGTCATTTAAGTTTCAAACAAAGCTCATTAGTCATAAGCATATAATTTGTTTTGACATATTTGATTTAATTAGATATAATCAACTACTATAATTTCATCGAATTAAGATGGAATAAGATTGATTCATACGAAGGGTTCTTAGCCCCTAGCGGCATTGGTTTTTAATGTGAAAATATTAGTGTGAGACGTTTAAAAGTCAGGGTTGAGTCCCTAGATGCGGGGTGATCTTGATAATGAGTCCTTGGTTATGAATTTGGGCTTACAGCACGCAAAAATTTCACGTTCTGAGGTAAAGGCGCATAAACTTGATATATAATTTCAACCCGAGGCCCATGCTCTACCAACGGTTGTTACATTTGTTATAATAAATAAATAGATAAATAATCATACTATTATGGTTTTTCACCAACTAAGTTTTCACGAGTAATTATAATAAATGACTAAAAGAGTATAAACAATACCAATAACATACTAAGCTACGGATGGATTCATTCAATTAACACCTAATATTAATGTTGACCACATCTTAATGCCTCCAAATTAACTTACTATTAGTATACTTCAAGAAATTAAAGAAGACTAGCTAGCACAATCACATAAGACTTTGTCCAACTTTAGACTCCTTACATGAGATTGATCCAAAGCCAACAAAATTGTAGGAGCTTCAGTAATTATGCTCAAGTTGACCTTGATTGTTATAGCATTAGAAAGTTTGTTCTACAAAGCCTTCTAGCCAGACAAATGCTAGTTGGCCATCATAGACCACAAAGGAAATCTATGTTTCTAGGAGTTCAGGATGAGATTACCACATAAAGTAAATATATATAAAACTCTCTATAAATAATGGTTTTATTTTTCTGGTCCACAAGCAATTTCCTGTTCATGAAAGTAACTCTCTAACTACTCAATGTATGTGCATGCGTAGTGGAAGACCAAAAGAAGTGGAATGACATAAGCAATCACAGTACTTAAAAGTTGTAAATAATAATAGCCACTAGTTTTACACATAATTATTTTTGTTTCCTCTGTTAATTCATATACCGAATCTCATATATTTAGGTCTTGTTTGGATTGGTTTATTAAAAATATTTTTTTAAGTTTAGTAGAAGTGTTTTTGAAAAAAAGTGCTTCTCCAGAGTAAGTTAAGCACTTTTTGTATTTTTTGTTTGGATTAATTTTTATGTAGAAGCAGAAGCTGTAAAAATAAGCTAAAAAACAGCTTTTTTCATAAGCGGGTCATGACTAGTTTTTGAAAAAAACTGTTTTTCAGTTTTACAGACTTCTGCTTCGAAAAACCAATACAAACAACATTTTCAGAACCCAAGTAGCAACTTATACGATTTCTGAGTTTCTAAGGACCAATTTTAAACGAAGGCCTTATTCCTTCTCACGTAAACAAAACCGGCTAATTAGGTTAAAAAGCACCTTCTCAATTTTCATATTATTCTATCAGCTATGAGGTTATTAAAAGAAAATTTCAACACCAAATATTAAAAATAAAACTCTAATAATAATATTGTATATGGTTTTATATCTAAAATAAATGAGCAGATGCTGGAAACAATACATGCAGTAATTTTATAATTTATTCCGAGCAAGTCTTTTATAAATTTATATAAATTTTAATTTTTCAATCAATATATATAGATTTACTTCGCTCCTGTGAAAATATACCAGCTATCACATCGACCAACTACGTAAATTTGTATGTTGTTGGGTTACCTACTTTTCTCTCTCTCTCTCTCTTTCGAGATCTGATATGTTGCGGATCTGCTCTGCTGTCAACGGAAATAATGAGTTTTATATTATTATTCCACAGGTAATTTCCACACAGGAAAGTAACTACTCACGGCATTCATGGAATACCAAAGGAACAGTAGAACCTTTCACAGTAGAAGCACTTGACTAAAGGAAGCTGTGGCATTGGCTTGACCAATCAATGGGAAGTTTGAGCAAGAGGAATTGACTCACATTTGTGGTTCTTGGCGGACTCTTGGCCAGTTGGCCAAAGCAATAACATGGTTCCAGATTCCCAGATCCTTGGGCCCACATCTAACTGGCTTTTTGCCATCGAGATGAAGTTGGAAAGTGTAGTAGGCCACTGAGACCTAACTTGGAATCCACTCTCCACTTTGATGTCTGAGGGACCATTTTACTCTGTGTGAAATGCTGTGGTTGACCCTAGTGTAGCACACTTGCACTGCGTATGAAGGATTTTGATTTTGATTTTTGATTTTTAGATTTTGACCTTTTTGTTCGTCATTTTGTTTATTTCAAATGATTCTATTTTAGTGAGAAATACGTAGGTGTGTAAAATTACTTGCATATTTGCATGAAAATAAATAGTACTAACTATACTCTCTTACTAAAAAGTCGCTATTAGATAAATCACAAATATATATATTCTTACACTTATTATTACCTATATAAAAACTTCTTTTTATATATGTATTTTCCAAATTATTAAAAGAAATGAATTTTAAATGAGATCAGAATAGAGGTGACATCAAATAATTTTCTATTTTCAATAAAAATGGTTTCGACTTTGGTACTGAGATGGTATATAAATAAATATGAGATGATTTGTAGGAAATGTCACTTAACAGAATCAACCTATTTTAAAAGCATATATAAATAATTTATTATTATTATTACTTAGGGACATATAGGTAAAATAGCTAAGAAATGAGATTCAAAATAATTGTGATATCTTCATTTAATAATATGATAAAATTAAAAGTAGGATTAAAATTAGTAGGAGAGATTGACATAAATCCAAGTTAGCATCATTTTCTTTTCTTTTCTATCTTGAGGTGATTACTAAATAAGACTAACAATGGGCCATTTTGGATGTGTTAGTAAATTGTTTGACTTTTGTTTATTCCTACGAAAATATCTTTGAGAGGGTGAGTTTTAGTCGAAACTCATGTATTTTGTCAAAATACTCATTTTATAATGGCTTTTCCTCAAACTTATGAAACCAGTTGATAGGTTTTTATAAAAGGCAATGTATTTAATTTCATAAGTAAATATAAACAAGCCCTTGATGTTTTACGATGTTTTATCTTTTGAAAAAATCAAACTATTTATTTTATTAAATAAATATTTTATAGACTAATAGCTCTTGGTCTATTATCATCGGATCCCATATATTGGGTGCTCGTGTCCTTAGTGAAGAGTGAGGTTCAATTCGTTTGGACATAGCTCATACTCTGAGTTCAAATCTCATCTTATAATAGCAAAGAACATATATAGATTATTAATTAGAAAAAGAACACATCCATACTAACCTAGTGTATACCATTCATTCATCAAAAGAAATAAAGAAAAATTATGTTTTGCACTTCTAAGTTAAAAAATGAAGGAGATAATAAAAGCTTTACTTATTTTTGCTTTTGGTTTACTCACTTGTTTTATTTAAGTTTTCATAATTAATAAATAATGTTAATATGTCATGGTTGATTTCACAAAACGCTTACACAGTCGACCGCCATGTTTTACATGTGTATTACTCTAGAATATTTCCCATAGATTTGGAGGAAAAAGAATATATATTGGGCATAAATTTCACCAAAATAAATTGTGCATTTATTTAAATTTTGAAAAATAAACAATCAATTCACCCTATTCTCTCTTCTATTTTGCGTTGTGGGGAAATATGAACGCTATATAAAATTAATCTATATTTTTATAAGATTTATAA
>NC_052483.1:7771392-7787696 GCF_009730915.1 Dioscorea cayenensis subsp. rotundata
TCCTATTGAAGCTTAGTGACATAAATTTTGGTCACTGCAAACTGAAGAGACCAGGATAATTGCAAAATAGGGATCCAGTAACAAAGAATGAAAACTGAATAAAAAAATAAATATAGCAAGATTTGTTAGTACTAGTGAGTCTGGACATTATGGACATCAAGAACATGGCACAGAAAATCACAAAAGGAATATGGGGAAGGTTAAAGATAAGAATGCAAGAGACTAATTGATGTATGTCTTAAAAGAAAGGCTTGGTCCTAAAACCTAAACAAAAACCTTTAGCAGGTTTTCTTTCAATTTGGCATAGGTACAAGCAGAGGTATAAATATATTCCTAAAGAATTAGACATTATGTGACTATAGATATCCATGGAGCAATAAAAATAAGGCATTCATGAAAAAAATTTGTTATCATAAGTCTATTAAGTCTGCAATAACCACGAATGAAAAGGAAACAACCACCTGTGTAGTCTAAACAGAAGGCAAATATTCCAAAGAGGGTGAAGCAACGTTGGATGGCTTCAGCTTTTTACGAGATACATGAACTTCGGAATTCACGTCAATGCAAGGGTGGTTCTGTTGCAAAGGGAAATAAGGACCCAGAATTGACAAACAGGTGTGGGATGGGTACCAGGAAAAGCACTCGCCAGACTCAAGGAAAGAAGCATGTGAAATACAATGATTATATCACCAAATGAAATTACTTGTATGATGGGTTATATGAGTATTGGATGATTGTAAATTTGGAGATAGAGGTGGAGTAAGGAGGCTGTTATTGAATGACAGCGCGTCCTGGCATACAAGGTGTTCGAGAGAATGCCAGCTCACAAATTTGTTATGAATTTGTTACAGTCTTGTAATGATTCGCCTATAAAGGGAATCCTGAATGAAATGAAAGGCATCTGGCCAGCAAATCAATCTTCTTCTCCATTCTTCCTTCTTCTTCTCCCCTTCCTCTCTTCCTCTGCTCCTCATCTTCCCTAAGAAAACCTGCAGCCAAATTCCTTGAAGTTTCACAGATCCCCATCAGGTTCTCAGTTTTTTGTTACTAAAAACATTTGGCTTTGTGTCAATTCCTATTTCAAGAGACTATACAGTTCAGCTGGAGAACTAAAAAAGAACTGAAATTATAGAAACAATAAAGAAAATTAAGACATTAGTTTCCATTTAAGGTGGAGTAAGAAAATAAGATGAGATTCAAAAACCTTAATGATTGTGAACATAATTATAACTCACAATCAAACTCCAGGATGTGCAATATAAAAACTTTCCAAAAAGATGATAACTTAAAGCTACAGATGATGTGCAAAAGCAGTTGTAATTTGATTAGGACTCCCCACAAGAACTCACAAACACAAAATCAAATCTAATTGCCCTTAACCACACAACTCTTTCAAAATCATGCAGAGAGGTGAAAAATTTAAAGCAAGGAACCAGGAAACAACACTTCTGGACTTTTAATATATTTAATTTCAAAAGAATTCTATTCAAGCTCATCATCTCCCATCCACTTTACAAGTAAAAATAAGACGAGAATCAATTTCACCCTCATTAAAAAATGAGAATGGTTCCTGTCATACAGGCTTAAATATTTGTGAATTCCCTTCTACATGTAGAGATGTTTCATCAACTCATCGATTTAATCTAAAAATCGAATTAAAACTACCCATCATCACCTCAATATGATATATAATATTTGACACTATCTAACAACAGGTATACATTAAAGTTTATCAAGTCATCAACAATAATCTAAAAATTGAAGTAGAACTACCCATTGTCACCTCAACACGATAATTTGCTTGTCCAATCATCCTCAATGCGCCAGAGAACCAGAGAGATTTCTCAGAGCAAATGATTCCATAGTACGAACTTCACAAATCTCCGTCAGCACAACAAGATCTGCACCATAATCGGCATCACCAAGCCTCGGGATGATCCCCTCCAACCTCGTCTGGTTCTCCATGTTGCGAGAAGCATAGTTTGGATCATCGTCGGAGCCATACCCACCATGGTCATCATCCTCTTCCGATTCAGACGTCGATGGATCTTGCTCCATGTCGCAATCTGCCGGGGGTTCAGAGGAGGACGTTCCCGGGTGGAAATCGGAGGAGCTACACGGCCGCTTATCTGCCGGGAGGTGATCGCCGGCCTACGCCCTCTTGCGGCCCCTGTCCATGGAGGTCTCCAGCGTAGGTGATCGTCGGAGAACGCGAGAGAATTCGAGAGAAATAAAGCACGAGCGAAAGAAAGAAGGGAGACGTAGGGGGTAGGGATGGCAACGGATCGGGTCGGGTGCGGGTATTACCATACCCGTACCCGTACGCGATCTGCCCACTAATATCACCGAGCCCGACGGGTTTTAAAACCCAAACCAACACCCGCACCCGACGGGTATCGGATCCATGCAGATATCTCGCCCTCACCCTAATATTAAAAAAATTAATAAATAATATATTATTTTTTTATAAAAAAGTAACTTAAAAAGTAATTATAATTTTTATAAAAATAAAAATAAAAATAAAAATTATTATAAAAATTACAAGACCAAACAAAGAGGAAAAATAAAAAACCCTAAATTGTTAAGTTGTAGAACATATTAGTATATATATATTATATAAATATTTTAGTAATTTTAATTTTGGGTCGAATCGGGATCGGATATTAAATTCCATACACGCACTTTTTCATACAAGTCGAGTTTTACCCGAACCCGACCCGAAACCTGGTCAAATCAGGTTTTACCCGTCAAACTCGAGTCGGGTCGGGTCGGGTTGGGTCGGGTATGGGTATTATTACCATCCCTACTAGGGGGTGTTGTAAAAGAGAAGATGATGCATGGCGAATCCGAATCTTAATGCACCGGAACGAGCCCTTATCGTTCATTTTTGCCTTGTGATTCGTGCAACACGCCGTGGGTGCCATGGCCACCGACTCGTTTCTGATTTATATCAATCAAAAGAGTCATTTAAAAAAAGAAATTTTATTTTATCATAAATAAAGAAATGCATTTTTTTATTTTAGTTTGTAGTGATAATAAAATCAGAATTTTTGAAGTTTCTCCCCGAGTATATCATGTTATGTATCTCTAGAATAATACTACTATAATTTTTATTGTTGAAATTAATTTTAATAATTTTGATAAATATTAAATTCCAACGGCTAATTTATTAAAATAATGTTATTTTTTTTATTAATTCCCAAAAATACGCATTTCGTAACTACTTTACGGAAATGCGCATTTTGTATTTTTTATTATTTTTTTAAATTAGCGGGTCCCACAGATCATTTTTAATATTTAAATTTAATTTTTAAAAAAAGCAGAGGGCCGTTATATTTTTTTAATATTAAGTTTTTTATTTTTTAAAAGCTGCGGGTCTCTAGTAGTTTTTAAATTAAAAACATTTTACATCCAAACCCTTATAATTTTTATTAATTTTTTTTATAATTTTTTTTTCACTTCTATTATGTTATTTTTACTTTCACTAATTATGGCCAGGGTCATTAATAATTTAAATAAATAATTTTAATATTTTTTCATAATAAGGGGGTTGTTGAAATAAATTATCGTGGCGTATGACTCCACATCTATTCAGTAGAGTCGTTGGATGAAATTAATCTTAGTGTGTTTTTAGAAAGCGAATTTGGAGAGTTTATATACGCCTCCACCTAACAAATGGATGACTAGTGTGTTTTAGAAAAAGAATTTGGAGAGTTTTATATCACGCCCACCCAACAAATGGATGGCTAAGATTAATTTTCATCCAATGAGCTCTAATGAATGGGAGTAGGGCTGCATCGCCACCAATAATTCATTTCAACAACCCCCTTATTATGAAAAAATATTAAAATTATTTATTTAAATTATTAATGTACCCAGCTATCAATTGAGTGAAAAATAAAAAAATAACATAGTAGAAGTGAAAAATTATAAAAAAATTAATAAAAATTATAAGGGTTTGGATGTAAAATGTTTTTAATTTAAAAAACTACCGGGACCCGCAGTTTTAAAAAAAATAAAAACTTAATATTAAAAATATAACAGGCCCCTCTGTTTTTTAAAAAAATTAAATTTAAATATTAAAAAATGACCGTGAGACCCGCTAATTTAAAAAAAATAATAAAAAAAATACAAAATGCGCATTTCTGTGAAATGCGTATTTTGGGAATTAATAAAAAAAATAACATTATTTTAATAAATTAGCCAATTCCAACATCTAATTACCATATTCACATCGCCATTGATCATACAACTTTTAAATGACTCTATTAATTAATTACATATAAGACATTAATCAATATAGAGCGTACTCTATTTAATGCCATAATTTAAGTTGAATTTAATACATATAAGTTATTCGTTACCCTTAGAGGGGATGCAAAATGTATATATATATATATATAGAATTAATGAAAAATAAAAAATAAAATAGCATAAAAATCATTATATCAAATTAAAGTTAGATAAATTTTAATTAAATATTATGCAAACAAATCAAATTTTAAATAGTTTAAAAAATATCACTTTTCTTTTAAAAAAAAAAAATGTGTGGCTGAAATCTTAATTTGATATGCACGGACCATGGGGCCACATAGGCTAATTAAAAAAAAAAAACTATTTCCTTGATTGATTAGGTCTCATTTTTGTTTTTATTATTTAAATGGTTGAAGGGCGATAAAATCATGGTCACAGAACTGTTCAAAGTATAAGAAAGAGTGGTTTTTGCATTTTTGATCCATTATGTTTTTTTATAATTATTAAATCTTTAACTTTTTTTAAAACAATTTTTTTACTTTCTAAAATATATTAATTTTTAAAAACCATTTATTTTAAAAACCTATTATTATTGTTGTTATTATTATTATTATTATTATTGACTAAGAGAGAGATAAGTTTTTTATTGTTAAACTTTGTGACACATTTTGTGACGCTTATAAATCGTTGCAAATAATGTGTCGTAATCTGTGTCGCAAACCAATTACGTGCTAGATCCCAAAATGTTGCGACATATTTTGCGATGTTTTTGGATTGTCTCTGTATTTTACGCAATTTGGTTCTTTCTGCAACGTTTTTGATTTTTTTGTCACATATTGTTACAATTTGTGTTGCAAATTTATAACACTTTTATATGTCGCAAATTTATGTATCGCAAATATCAATTTTTCTTGTAGTAAAGATGCTGTAGAGTATCAATGAGCTTTAATTGATGGATGGTCTCTTTGTTTTCACGAAGCAAATGCTTTGTAGCGTCTAACTTTTCAATTCTTGATATAAATTTCTCCTCCTACATGAGATTTAATTAGTATATGACTCTATAAATAATATTAAAAAACATACATAGAGATTAGTAAAATGAAAATTGACACGAAAACTAATAATATTAATTATATATGATGTGAGAGGCATTAGGGAATACAGCTGTGTATATAGCTGTATATCTATATTTGTAAAGCTACCATATTTATATACCTGTGTACCTATATATATCTTGTATATTGTAGATTTTAAGTATGAAAAAAAACTGGTGATCTTTTCCATCTAACATGGTATCAGAGAGGTTCTCCTAAACCTATTTTTTTTTCCCACGTGCCGCTCTTGCCCCGCAGACGCCTCGGCCCCACGTGCCCTGCCGCCCCTGGTCCCCGCAGCAATGTCGCTCAGCGCTCCGCCTGCGCCGCCCTCCCTCGCGAAACCTCGGCCCCCGCGGTGTGCTCCATGGCTTCTGCCCAGGTTTCTTATCTACAAAAGGCAAACATCATGCTTAATGGCAAGAATTATAAAGCATGGTCTTCCACTTTACGTGTGCTCCTTCGTGGACGTAATCTTTGGGGTCATGTTGATGGTTCTCGTCCACCTCCGGTTGCTTCTATTGTCGCCTCTCCTAGCTCCTCTTCAAATCTGCAGCGATTACAGTGCGTCCCTCTTCCCCTGTCTGGCGACTTGTCTCAAGTGGGATCGAGGATGATGCTCAGTACCATTGCTATCATCCGCTCGGTCCCCGTGAGCTTCTTATTCGCTTTGGTTGTTTGTGATCTCTCTACAACCAAGGCGACTTGGGATCATCTCGCAGCACTCTATCTTCCTTCCAGTCGGGGCATTGCGCTACTCCTCTGCTACTGCACTCTCATCTCCACCTCATCGCGCATGAGACCTCCGTGGTCGGATTTCTTTGCCGTGCTTAGTGATTTATGGCATCGGGTCGTGATGAGATGACTCTTTCTCCTTCTCCCGACCCTATGCCTAGTGTCTTGCCATTGCTCGAGATCGTGATTATCTTCGCACGTATGAGTTTCTCATGCGTCTTCGGCCTGAGTTCGAGGCCGTTCGTGCTCAGCTACTGCACCGGGTTACACCCTCATCTCGCTAGTAATACTGCGGCATGTGCTTCGCCGAGGAGACCTGCGTCTTCGGTCTTTAGATGTGGTTCAACCACTTGCCGCCTCCTCACTGCTTCTTGTTGCTCCCAGTGAACCCAGTGCCGACTATTGCTTCTTTAATACCGTCTCCTGGTCTTAGCGCTCTTGTCCGTCCTCTTTCTCAGTCTCAGGGACCGATTTCTAGTGCACCCCATCAGCGGTCGGTCGGTGTCATTCATCGCCATGCTCTTGGCCATGTTTCAGACTGGAGTGTCGCAAGCTACTGACGGAGCTCGGGCTGAGAGCACAATGAGCAGCTCCCATCCCACCCTCACCTGCTCAGGGTGGTCTGTTGTCTCCTGAGCAGTTTCAACAACTTATTCAGCAGCTTTCCAGGAGTCAGATTTCTCCCTCTTCGGCTCCAGTACTCACTCAGGATGCCTCAAACGTCTCCACTCACACATCAGTTGCCTCTGCCCCTACAGGTATTTCTTCATCCTCTTAGTTGCTTGACTCTGGAGCTTCTTTTCATATGACCTATGATGCTACCCACCTTCGCTCTCTTAACCCCTTTTCTTCTGATCTTCGTGTCATTATCGCTAATGGCACGACCCTCTCTATCCCTAGTCGTGACCTCTTACACACCACTCATTTTCATATTCCTGATGTTGTCTTTGTACCCCAGCTCTCCATGAACCTTATTTCTGCTAGCCAACTTGTTTCTCTTGGCTATCTTGTTATTTTTGATGAGTTTGGTTGTCGTGTACAGGATCGTCTTACAGGGACCCTCATTGGAGCTGGCCATCGCCATAGTGGGGTGTATGTGCTCGATCATCTTCGTCTTCCGTCTCTTCTACGTTACCAGCGGCCTCCGTTTATTATTTTTCTACTGTTCATTTCCATTAGTGGCATCATCGGCTTGGCCATCCTAGTGGTTCTCGTTTGTCTTCTCTTATTCATCAGGGTATTTTAGGTCATGTTTCAGTTGATAGTTCTCATTCTTGTTCGGGTTGTAAGCTTGGTAAACAGCTCCAACTCCCATATCCTTTGAGTGTGTCTAGGTCTGCTTCTCCGTTTGAATTAGTTCATTCGGATGTTTGGGGCCCTGCCCCTTTTGTCTCCAAAGGTGGACATCGTTATTATGTTATTTTTGTTGATGATTTCTCTCGTTACACTTGGATTTATTTTATGCGTTCTCATTCCGAGTTTTTAAAGGTTTATATTGATTTCTCTAATATGGTGTGCATCCAGTTTTCTGCCACCATTCGTACTTTCCGTTCCGATTCAGGGGAGAGAATCTTTCTCATAAGTTTCGTGAGATTCTTGCCTCCCACGGCACTCTTCCTCAGCTCTCTTGTCTTGGTGCCCATGCTCAGAATGGCATTGCAGAAAGGAAACATCGTCATATTCTTGAAACCTCTTGTACTCTTCTCATTGCCTCCCATGTTTCCCCTCACTTCTGGGCTGAGGCTGTCTCTACTGCTATTTAACTCATCAATCTTCAACCCTCTTCCTTTCTTTAGGGTCATAGTCCAGGGGAGTGTCTTTTCTCTAGTCCACCCCGTTATTCTCATCTTCGTGTGTATGGTTGTTTGTGTTATGTCCTTCTTTTGCCTCGAGAGCGGACTAAACTTTCTGCTCAGTCTGTTCCTTGTGTCTTTCTTGGTTATAGTTCTGAGAACAAAGGCTATCGGTGTTATGATCCTGTTGCACGTCGCCTCTGTATCTCGCGTGATGTCTCCTTTGTTGAGGATCATCCTTTCTTTGTCCCTTCCCCTTCCTCTTCTTCTCACTCCTCTACTACATCGACCGATGTTCAGTTTCTCATTGTGTCATCAACACCTCCTCTATCCCCACCTCCACCTATATCTCACCCATCCTCTCCTCCATCTGATTCACCGTTGACTGCTGATCCTCCTGTCCAGTTTTCGATTCCCGCTCCTCCTCCTCCTCCTAAGCAGTCACCCCTGGCGCCAAAGGCTTCCTCTAATGTGTCCCCTACGGATGATCCCCCTGCACGTCGCTATCCTCTTCGTGATAATCATCCCCCTGATCATCTTAATCTTGTCTCTCAGCTTCTTGACCAACCTATTTCTCCCTCCAATGCCCTCCAAAGGCATCTTCTTACCGAGAGGCTGTCCAAATACCTGAGTGGCAAGCTGCTATGTCTGCTAAGTTGGAGGCGCTCGAGTGCACCTCTACATGGGATTTGGTTCCTCTTCCTCCTTGTGTTGTTCCCATTACCTGCAAGTGGGTCTATAAAGTCAAGACTCCCTCTGACGGTTTTGTGGAACGCTACAAGGCTCGTTTTGTGGCTCGTGGATTTCACCAGGAGTAGGGATGTGATTATGATGAGACTTTTTCTCCCGTGGCTCACATGACTACCATTCGAGCTCTTATTGCTGTAGCTGCTGCTCGACGATGGTCCCTCTTTCAGCTTGATGTGAAGTATGCTTTTTTTCATGGGGATCTTTAACAGGAGGTTTACATGCTTCCTCCCCCTGGTTTTTCTTCTTCTTCTGGTTTGGTCTGTCGCCTACGGAAGGCTCTCTATGGTCTCAAACAGGCTCCTCGAGCCTTTTTGAGCGTTCGATTCTAGCGTGGTTGTTCTCGGTTTTTGACCTAGTCCGCATGATCCCGCTTTGTTTGTGCACTCTACCTCTCATGGTCGGGACTATGTTGTTGCTTTATGTGGATGATATGATCATCACTGGTGATGATCCTGCTCATGTGGATTTTGTAAAGCATCACCTTTAGAAACATTTCCAAATGACTAATCTTGGTCGGTTGAGCTATTTTTTGGGCATTGAGGTCACTTCTACTTCTCTCGGTTTTCGATTATCCCAAATGACGATTACACATCTGATATCCTCGCACGTGCAGCTCTCTCTGACTCTTGTGTTGTGACCACTCTCCTATGGAGCTACATCTTCAGTTGCGTGCTGATGAGGGGACTCCCTTATCTGATCCGACACGCTATCGTCACTTGGTTGGGAGCTTGGTCTATCTTACCCTCACTTGTCCAGACATTACTTATGTTATGCATGTTTTGAGTCAGTTTGTTAGTGTACCTACTTCAGTTCACTATGCCCATCTTTTGAGGCTTTTGCACTATCTTCGGGCGACTCGGGTCTCGAGGGCCTTCTTTTTCTCTCAACATAGTTCTCGGAGCTTCGTTCCTATTCGATGCTACTTGGGCTAGTGATCCGATCGATCATCGCTTACATTCTTGGATTACGCTTTTGTTCTTGGGCTCTTCTCTCATTACCGGAAGTCCAAGAAGCAAGCAGTGTTTCTGCTCTGCATCTGAGCGAGCTTCGCGCTATGTCTACTACTGCTGAGGAGATTGTTTAGTTGTGTTGGCTTTTGCATGATCTTGGTGTTGTCTCACATGCTCCTACTCCTCTACATTGTGACAACACCGGTGCCATTCAGATCACTTTGAATCTTGTCAAAAATTCTCTCTCCAAGCATATTGGTGTTGATGCTTTCTTCTTGCGTGATCAGTATAGCATAGGCATCCTGGCTCCCTAGTTTGTTCCTTCTGAGCGTCAGCTTGCGAATCTGTTTACTAAATCTCAGACACGGGCACACCATGATTTTCTCTTGTCCAAACTCTCGGTGTCTGATCTCTTGTCCAAACTCTCGGTGTCTGATCCCCTGTCCAAACTCTCGGTGTCTGATCAGCTGTATATCTATATTTCTTGGAAATTTATTTTATTTGAAATTAGAAGTGGGAATAAAACTAGTTGTAAAAAATTTTATGAAATGATAAGGGATTTAGTGTAAAATTATTTTTAATTAAAAAACTAGTAGGGACCCATCCCAGTTTTAAAAATATAAATTTTAATATTAAAAAGCTAGTGGGATCTCTGATTTAAAAAATAAAAATTTTAATATTAAAAACCAGATGGAACCCACACTTTATTAAAAAAATATTAAAAATTTAATATTAAAAAAATAAAAAAATGCCTAGTTTGGTAAATAATTCTAAAAATGCCTATTCTAGTAATTAATTAAAAAAAAGCAATATTTAAAAAAAAAAGCTAATTTTTGCATAAGCTTGAGTGCTTGAATTAGGAAAGAAAAAATCATTATTCTCTTATTGAAAAAAAAAAGCTAAACATATTATTTGTTGAATAAATAAATAATATTATTTTCGATAAATACAATCGAATAAAGTTATTAGAAGTAGTTTGCGTGTGAGTGAATATCACTAAAATCACTTCATATTAAAAACAAATAATAAAGATTTGGATGTATAAGAAAATGTGAAATTAAACTCGTACTCTAGCTTGAAGTATTATCAAAGAATTCAATTGCAAGGTATATCTAATTATTATTAGAAATAAATTTACTATTAATATTATTAGTATTACATGATATTGAAAATTATGAATAAACACTAACATAAAATAATTTAAGTTGTAAAAACTCGGATTATTTAAATAAATATTTTTAAATTTAAATTTTTATGTATGTAAAAAACATTAATTGAGAAAAATCTATTTTTTTATATAATTTTAATATTTTTTTAAAATTAGGAGTATCGAGTTTTGATTAATTAAGATGCCTTCCCTATCAACAAAGCAAAGTCCACAGGTTATAATGAGGAATAACTGATGAATTCTTTAAGTAATTAATGAAAACATTTTTTTTTTATTATTACCAAAGATTTGGAAAAAGTATGTTTCATAGCTTGACTTTTTCTTCTTGTGCTTGCTTCATTTCCACTACTCAAACACTTAGATCAAAAATATTAGTTGCATGCTGACTCACCCCTACGTGTATATATATATATATATGTTGTTATTTGGTTAGTTGGTATGAGAGATTAATAGGAAATATAGTAAGTAAACATAACAAGCATTAATTATAAAGTGTAGATTTTTCATATTGTTATGAGTTGGAAGTTCATTACCATGGATGTAAATTTTTTGTCTTTCTTTTGCGACATTCTTCTAAATCTCAAACTTTTTATAAAATTTATTTTACAACTTGTTTAAAAAAAAACCCATATAGATGCAATTAATATTTTTTATAATAGTTAAAGTTTTTTCACCTCGTTTTATGGAGTATATGTAAGAGTTGAATTATCATATAAAATACTTGAAATACTAGGTCATAGCATTTGAGCAGTTTATATATTATATTTATCATATATTCTAAATGAGATGCATAATTGATTATTATTTAAAATAACCGTCGAAAGAGCAAGGTTGTCAGACCCGGTCCGGGCAATGACCCGGTTAAGCCCAGGGGTCAGGGGTCAATGGGTTCGATCGGGTCGAACCGGGGTCAATAATTAAATATAAAAAATATTATAATAATTAATAATGAGCAAATATAATTTTAAACCCATAATTATAATATAAAAACCTACTCAAATTTGATATTTAAATTGATAAATGACCTTATATACAGTAGAGTTTTCTAATTATGTCATTTATTTTTATATTTTTTAAATATTTGTAAATTTAATATATTAATATATAATTATCGAACTTCTCTCGGTGTTATTTATTTATTTATTTGTTTATTGGTTGATTTTGTTAAAATAGATAAGAAATTTAATTCACTAATTCTTATATCTCAATTGAGTTTTTATTTTGTTTTAAATTTTCTTATATTTTTTATTTAATTAGAATACTTTAATTTTATATTTTTTATAATAAGATTACACTCATTTATTGTTTTATTTTCTTAATAAATTAAATTTTTAGAAAGTATTTACATAACACATTAATAGATTTTATTTTTAAATGTTAATTTTTGTTGGTATGTTTGTGATATATATATATATATATATATTGTAATTCTATTTATTGATTATAAATTATAAATTAATATCAATAAATATACACGATTTTGTGGTTTCTAATGAGAAAATAATAATAAATTATTAAATATTGTAAAAAAAAAACATTGTGACCCGATTGACCCGGCCGGGTCACCGGGTTAACAACGGATCTTTTAATCACCGGTTCAATGGGAGTATCTCGGTAGCCCTACATGGCCGGTTTTTGTTTTTCAGTTGAACGCCGTAGCCCTGATCTGGATCGACAACCTCATGCGAAAAGAGACGCAACTCACTAGCTAGGTTTTTCTTTTTCTTTTTCTTTTTCTTCTTTGAGAGTAATTTTGTCTGAAAATCATTAAAGGGGCTGAGGATATTGTGGTAAATTTGGTCTAAAATAAATAGCCATCCAAAGAGACGCAGCTCACTAGGGTTTCTTCATTGAGCAAGCTCCACCAATAATATTATAGCTCTTATCATTAGGGTTCTTCTTCTTCTTCATTGAAAGTTAACCATGTATGTTTGTTTGTAGATGACATTAGTCCAATTTTTGTTTAGAGTGACGGGCTGGATGAGGGTTGTGAAACCAAAACTCCCACTTAGCACTGAGCCGCCAACACCCTTGCCACCGCCACCTCCACCACCACCATTAATAATCGAGATTGTCACCAGGGCAATATCAGCTGAGAAGATAGCAGAGTATGCTTTTGCTCTTTGGGACTTATGGTTCAGATCCTCAAATGGGGGTATTTATTAATATCATTTTATTGAAGTAAACATACTTTTCATCGTTAAACTATATCTCCATATTTAGATATGGCAATTTATACCCTACCCGACGGGTATACCCGTACCCGTACCCGATCAAAGAGGGTATTACTTTACCCTCTTTGAACTGATACGGGTACAGATAAAGGTATTACCCGTTAGCTTTTGAGTGGGTACGGGTCGGGTAAGAGTATGCCCTTACCCTACCCATACCCTTACCCTTACCCGTTGCAGAGAGTACGGGTTTTACCCGTACCCGTACCCGTACCTTTACCCTCTCATATATATATCTATATATATATATATATAATTTTTTATTAAATTAAACATTTACTCATAATTTACTCAATATCTATTTTCATGGTGATTCATTTGAAAATAATACTTCAAATTTTCTCTTAATATATTATTTTAAATTTTATTTAATTTCTATATTTATATTTAATAATATTATCAAAATTGAATTTTAGATATATATTAAGAATCATAATTAAATTAAAAAATAAACAAATATAAAAAAAATAATGTTATAATAATTTATTCTATAAATTATAAGAACATCTTGAAAAATAAGATACTAATAAAAAATCAAATAATTGATATAACTTATGAGAATTACTTTATAATTGTTTTTATATTCAAAATCTTACTAGATATTTATAAAATTTGAAGCTATATAAAATATAAATAGTAGATATATAAAAAAATTTAAAACAAAAACCAATATAGTTAAACATGAACAAAACAAAAGGTAAAGTTACCATTGAGTCCTAAATAGACGTCATTTTTATGTGATTATATAATTTAAAATAAACAAATATATATCAACTTGTAATTTTGAATTTACGGACATATGTTTAAAGATTGTAATATAATGTATCATTAATTTATTTTTATTATTATTTAAATTTAATTCAATAATTTGAACAATGGGTAAACGGGTACCCTGTGGGTAAGGGTAAGGGTACAGGCATGTGGTATGGATTACGGGTACGGGTAAGGGTTTTGGCATACCCTACCCATACCCTACCCGGTGCCATCCCTATCCATATTTATTTTCATCTTAAGTCGAAACATCTTAGGCTTAGGCCAAGTATTGTTTCATTTTTTTAAAGATGAAAGGCTTAGGCCAGGTATTGTTTCGTTTATTCGCGTATTCACACTCCCTCGGAGTCGAACCCGCAACTTAAGACTTTTGTCTCACTTAAAGTAAGCACCTCTAGATCAATTGGCGAGAGGCGCCTTAAGAGTAAGACAAAGAGTAGGTTACGGGTTTGATCCTCAAAAGGGATGCATTTCGCAACTACTGTACAATACCTGTGTTGAGGGGTCCGTGGACCCATCTGTCTGTCTAATATGATCTATCAGACTTAAGAGGGCAGTCTTTTGTAAGAGACTGACCCACCTCAGTGAGACCTATAACAAAACTCCAGCTAACCCGCAACCTAAGCCTTTGTCTCACTTAAATAAATACCTGGATTATGTTGAATGAGGCTCGTGAACGCATCTGTTATGTCGCTCTTAGAAGGGCAGTCTCTTACACATAAAAAAAAACTACATTTATATATTTTTTAGATATAAAGCAGATGGTGTAATTGAATGTTGATATATAATTACTTGATTATTTGCTTCTTAGACCATTATCGATCAAATAATTCCTACTCTACATTTCATAATTGAATGTTCGCAATTATAAATTAATACAAATATGATATGATATGGGAATACAAATAATAAATTCAACAATGGTGTATGAATGTAAATTATATTTTGTAGCTGATAGGGACAATATGGAAAGCTTAGTTACATGAGATATTCTTGATAATATATCAATGAACCCTTATATATTAATCCCTTTTTAGTTAAAACCTTTAATAAATCTCTAATTAAAGGTTAAACTAAAAGATTAAATCATCTCTATTATGATTAATATTCCACACCCCTTCTTTCCTCATTCTTAATCAAATCTAACAAGAATTTTTTTAATTTAATTTAATTTAATTTTTATTTTATTTTTATTTTAATATATAGTAGATAGTGATATCTATCCTTTTCCTTATAGATGCTCCAAAAGTGTGGAATTTTATGTTAGATTGATGACCCCACTCAAAAAGAAATGAAGGACAAAAAAGGACAATGAGGAATAAGGCCTACCTAACAAACTAATTTTTTTATTTTTGTCTTGGGGAATTTTTCATTAATAATGTTGGTTATGGTCGTGTGGTCATTATTTTACTTGAATTATATGGCCTTCATTCATCAAAATCACAATGATTAAGTTTTTACTATGGATGTGCTACATTTAAGTGATTTAATTATAACGGAAAATGAGATTAGAATTAATAAATTAATATATCTTCAAAACTTCTTGAAATATATATTTTTTTGTTACAGCTTCATTCAAAATTTGTTAAATAAAATCTAATATCTAATAATTATACATAATGTGATGTAAGGCCCATTGTGTGATTGGCAATGTTTTTAAAACCGGACCGGATAGCGAACCGGTCTCATATTTGGGTCACGGGTCAGTCGGTTCGACCGGATGACCCGTTCTGGTCGGACCGGATGACGTCATAAATAAATAATTATTTTAAATATTATATATATATATATTATATAATAACAAACTTTATTATATTTTTAATCATAATTATCTTAAATATTTATTTTAATATCATTATGATTTTTATCAAAAATAGTTGAAGATTCAAATAATTAATCTAGATAAAAGCAACAAATACAACTCCCTAAACCTTTTATTTCTTAATGTATTAATAATGAATGATGATAACTACATAAATTAAATCACTAATTAAATTACTAATTATGTGAGGATGAGACAAGACATGAACAAAAAAAAATTCAAAAATAAAACTAGAACTAAGTATGATTAATTTAATTCTCATATTTGATCATCATTACCATTAAAAATAAAAAGTACAAAAATAAAATAAGTCCTAAATGATCTATACCTCTTAAACAATTTACAACTTTTTTTATTTTATTTTCTCATACCTCTAAACTCCAAAGTTCCAAAAATCCAAACAATATTTTGGACAAATCAAGACTCAAAGAAGATCATGAAATCAAGAGAAAAGCCAATTCATGCCCCAAGTTCTTTTTACAAAAAAACAAAAACACAAAAAACAAAAATAAAAACAAAAAAATAAAACAAAAATAAAAAAATTTGAAAACCGGTTTCCATCCGGTTTTGTCCGACCGCCGTTCACCGGTTTAGCCGGGTTTGACCGGTTCAAAATTTGGTCAACATTAATTCTAAAACCGGACCGGGCTATGGGCCGGTTCCTGGTTTTTCCGGTCCGACCGGCCGGTCCAGTCCGGTTTTCAAAACATTGGTGATTGGCCAGTGTACACAAAGC
>NC_052483.1:7788696-7799200 GCF_009730915.1 Dioscorea cayenensis subsp. rotundata
ATTTGAATACATCTCACCCCAATGATCACCTCCGAGCAGATAATTCGACCAATGTGCCATATCCGATTTATTAATCAACCGGGTGATGAGCTTGGGTGATGTGGCTGCGAGTTTATTCACGGTATCATCGAAATCTTTAGCCGTGGATGCCCACGCAATGCGGAAGCTATATAGACCGAGCACTCCTCCCTCAATGCCTTCCCAAGTCGACATTGGCTTTCATAAAATTGGCCTCCAAATGTCGAAGGCAGTATGCATGTGGCGAAGAAGGGAAGACTCTCGCAATTGCGTTCACAAGGCCCTTGGACTCGTCAGACCACGAAGGTAATTATCTCATGATAATCTCCTTCCTCATATAAAAGCATCGCCTAACTTAGATATGAACCAAGTCCAATTGGCATCGGTCTCGTTGTCGACTATACCGAAAGGCGGCGTGGAAAAAAACCATTGTTTCCATCTTTCCTGTGGCACCCGATGAGTGTACCCCGATATTTTTTTCAAGGAGGTGGGTACCATCGAGAAAGCAATGACGGCTGCAAGCCCTCTTGAATCCCACAATACATGCTACTGAAAGAAAAGAATGCACGTTTAAAAGCGATCACCGTCTCTTTCCACGATCGCGCAGCTGCAGGGGATTTGTCTCGACCACCTTATCCACATACCAAAGCAAAAGCAATCGTAGGCGGAGATGTCGCTGCAGTCGAGGACCACCCGGGCATGCTCTTTTCCCAACCAAGCCTGCTTATATGGTATGTGGACACCATGTTCCCGCAACATGTCCTTCTGAATATCGATGGCCTTGTACGAGGGCGGTCCTTGAGCTCACGAATCACTCGTGCGCTAACCCATTTTTTGGACGCTTTCGGATGTGACGCTGAACCTATGCCACCACCATAAGTGTGTGACGGGTTGATTATCTTGATTCTGAAAGTATTTTTATTATACTCTTTTAATGCATGAAGGCGCCAACGACAACCATCGGCAGCGCATTCCACAGTCACCCCGATGTTTTTCGTTCTTTATGAATTTGAAGTCAAAATTCCGTTTGATTGCATGATTTCAAAGTACATCCCTGAAATGTTCAACACCGTCAAAACGTTGTCCAATATCCAACGACAACACTTCAGAATGATCTGACGAGGAAGGAAGACATCCCACACGTCGGGGATCACCATGGGGATGAGCAGGGAAGACTCGCGGAATCGAATTCACGCCAACACTTGATCGAATGAAAAGATCAATATGTTAGCGGAAAATATAATGTTTAAGTGATAATGCAAACATTTAAGCGTTAACGTAAATACTTAAAGCGAGTGACCAATTAACGTAAAACAAATAGTACAAGATGTTAACCGATGGTCGACATACTTAAACAATAATGAACCCATACAACTGGATCAAATAAAAGAGAAGGAACTTACTAACGAGTAAAAACTCGTTTTTCATTAGGATTCGACAATGGCACATTGTTTGTCTCGACAACAAGATCAACTACTGATGCATTTGAAGATGAGTGCATGTGACACATCCGCTGGAAGTTAACATCGTTTTCTATTGGACAAACCGTTTTATATCCATCTGGTGTGATAAACTTCACCCTGACAAGGGAAACTTGAGACCCCATCGCTCACATATCTCGACTAACACCAACTCCCAAGAAGTGCGAGGGCGTGAACATTAGCACTCTTCCCTCCCCGTTGAATCTAGCAATACCACAAAAAAACTCTCCATAATATATCGGTCGAAAAACCAAATCGTACAAACCAAATGAAATAAAGAACAAAAAAAGAAGACGAAGAAGAAGAAGAAGAAGAAGATGTAAACAACAAACAGCGGTCAGATAGGCAAACAAAAAAGTGCACAGTTGTATGCATAGAGGTTAGACTAGGCGTGATGTGATTGGGTGGTATTTTTTTCCCTCCATCCCAAGGGCGAAAAAGGGAAATATATGTCACTGTCGCGAGGAAGACATATTGTCATCGCTCGAATGAAAGTTCTCACCTCAACATGTCCTACTTGTATTGAAACTCTCTATTTAAAATAACAAAGTCTCTATTTAAAAGAACAAAGTTTATGTTTAAAATACCGTTTAAGTATCAGTTTCTCCCTTTAACATGATTTTTCTCTGTTTAACATTTTCTTATTGTATTATATCAACTTAATTACAATGTAATGTACGTAAAATACAAATCTCTGATAAAAATAGAATGTTCACTTAAGACAATACAATACAACATTCATTTTCTTATTCAATATCAACTTACTTAATATACAAATCTCTGATAACATTCATTCCCTTTAAATTTCATTTATTTTGCTCTGTTTAAATTTCATTTTCTCAGTTTAACATTTTCTTATAAAGTATCAACGTAATTACAATGAAATGTACTTAAAATACAAATCTCTGATAAAAATACATTTAATACAATACAATACAACATTCATTTTATTATTAAATATCGACGTAATTACTAATGACCTTTACTTAAAAATACAAATCTCTGATAAAAAAATAGAATGTAAGACAATACAAAAATTCTTCGTTTAAGCTCCAAACTCTCCGTTTAACAGACGACGTAACCAACATGGACCTCGGAATCGTCCAAGTATACCTTTGAATAGTGTGTCCACAACACTCGCTCGAGTCAGACCACATTTTTTTATAGATCAAGTTCTTTTTAAAGGACATGTGATGAACCTTCTTCTGGTAATCATCCGCAATCAACTTGTAAGTGAAACCTTCTTTTCTTGACCCAAGGCGAAACGCACTTCCGTCATTGCTTACCCGTAGAGCAAGAAGGCGAGCATTTCGCCTTGGGCAAGAAAAAAAGTTTTTCACCCTACAGGTTGTTCTACGGATGACAAGAGGAAAAACAATCATGACACATCCCAGTAAAAAGTTTATGATCTAAAAAAATGTGGTTTGAATGGAGCGAATATCGTGAACGCCAAAATGTTCGACTCGACGGGATGACCATCACACAAGAAGAAGAGGAAGAGGAAGAGGGTGGTTGCGCCCGATGAGAGTATGTTCAACGAAATGGTTCTTCCTTCCCATTTATCTCTGCGAAATCCAACGACTGCTGCCGCTTGACTTCCGATGTTTTATGTGCGACGGAGTGGAAAGCGCTTGGGTAACCGAGCGTGCATTAGTCAGCAGGGGAACCGCTGGCACCATCGCGTTGTATATTTTAAGCGGATAAAAATATAGGTTAAAAGATAAAAAAACAAATTTAAATAGAGAAGCCAATATTTAAACGGTAACAGATGTATTTAAATATAAAGTTTAATATTTAAACAATACTAAGAAGTATATACACAATGGCTACTCGGCAACAGATTCATTGCACAATCTGCGATTGTGACCGGAAGCGTGGCAATGGCTACAATGCAACTTGCGGACCAGAAGCGTGGCAATGGCTACAAAGCAACTCATCGTCCTCAGACGCTTACGACTCGATCCTCTTTCGTCTAGGACGCCCAAGTTGCCTTCTCGTGGCAAGAGCTAAAATTGAGTACACCGGAAGCGTGCCAAATTTTAGCGTGGCAAAAGCTAAAATTGAGTACACCAAATGAGAAGAAGAAAAAGAAGAACAAGAACAAGAAGAACAAGATATGAGCCTTCTAAACTTTGTTTGAGACAAAGCAAGCAGGAGGCAAACAAAATTGGAAAATTATGCATAAAGTTCAGATATGATATGATTGGGCGCCATTTTTCCCTCATTTTACAAGAGCAAAAAAGGAATTTCATATCATGGACCCACTTCAACTTACCGGCGGGGGGTTAAAGAGAATGTAAAATATAATGGAGGGTTGTCTGGGGTGTGCAAAAGTTGGAGGGGGTTTTTGGGAAGTTTTGAAAATGACGAGGGGTGAACAGTAATTTTCCCTTTTTTTATATATAAAATTATTACAAGTGAGAAGCAAATTTTTAAAAAAAAAGTCATATTGGAATATGTTTAAAAGTTAAAATAATTCTAAAAAAATTAAAACACTTCCGCCATACTCTTGCTCTCAATCATCTACCTTCGTCTCTTACTGACCTTTGGGACCCCTGGAGAAAAAGACATTAGAAAAGAGGTGAAGGTTTCTTGGGACACTCTCTCTAGAGCCCTAATCTGGAATGTCTGGCTTGAAAGAAACAGGGGAATTTTTTATGATTGCTTTTATTCCTATATATCTTTAATTACTAAAATTTCTCATACGTTTCTGCTTCGGGTGTCTGCAGCTCCAGATCACAAAAGACAAAAATTGGACGAGTCTGCACATGCTGTCAAGAGAAGCCAAGAGTTCACTGACCCAGGTGGGGTGAGCCATGACAAACAAGAAGATCGAGCTTAGTACGGGCTAGTTTCGCGATGTCCATGATGCCTCCTAGGGAGCTTTCCTTTCCCCCTAGGTGTTTTTGTTTTCTCTTGTATCTGGCTGCTCCACTTCTAGTGGACTATATGTTCTTCGCTTGTTTCTGTTTTGGTTGTGTGGTCGTTTCAGACTTTAGTGAAATGCATCGCTGTTGTCACCTTGGCATGTAACTGCTTTAACTTTCTAATAAATGTGGTTTATCCACTTTGTCAAAAAAAATAAAATAAAATAAAACATAAATAATTCTTAAAACATGCATAAAAGTACTTTCTATCCGAATAATAATACGATTAAAAAATGAATGGATTTTTTTTTTAAAAAAAATCAGTGCGTTTTACAAAATAAAATTTTTTTCCAATAAAAAAAGGTTGTTTAAAAAAAAGCCATAAACATGCAATTTTTAATATATTTTTTAAATAAAAGGTCAAAATGCAAGCTAGTCACATGTTTTTCACAATTTAAAATGCCCCATTAGGTGCTTGATTGGCCATTGATTCCATGGCCTTTGGCTATTTTGGCAAATCATTTCTTGTATATACACACACTAGTGTTATGCCTTTGCATGGGAGAGATAAGTGTAATTTTAATAATGATAATAATGTTTGCATTAGAGATATAATCATTATAAATAATTTTGATATTAATATTTAAGTGACAAAAAATAGTCATCTTCCATAGATTTAAAAAAAAACATTATGATACAATTGTTTATTACGATAAATCCTTTTCACTTTTACAGATTTAGTGAATAAAAAAATTTAGATAATCATATTAAAAATAAATGTGTCTACAAAACAAAGACATTATACATACAATTATGGTTAAAAAGAAATTTAATTTTTCTCTATGATAAATAACAAGCTTTTTAATAATATCAAAAATACATATACAATAATCCTTGCAATTGGGCGGTTGATATTTCATCTCTTCCAACTCAATAATAGACTCGTTTGCATGTGGTTTGTTCATATTTTTTAAATATACATGTGTGCGTACATTCATCTTCTTCCAATAATCAGACAAATTTATTATATAAAAGACTTTCAATGTCAAATAATATATTAGTGTAGAACAAAAATAACTTTTGAAGAGACATCAATCAAGACTCTTAACTTGCATAAGACAATCATATAATTATTTTTTCTAGTCATTTATAACCCAATATTCTTTCACCATATCAATAAAATATTTAAAACAAAGTATGAACCAACTCACATATATATATATATGGGTAAATGACCCAAATGGTCACTAAACTATGCGGCAATTCCTATTTTGGTCACTGAAGTAAAAAAAATTCTATTCGAGTCACTAAACTTATCAAATCTTTCTAATCAAGTCACCCAGGCAAACGACGTTAACAGAAGGTAGAGCTAGCTTGCCACCTCACCATTGGCCTCGCCCCGTCAGCAACACCCGTACACTGTTCATCCTCACAAGTTTCCTCTTACGTCCAAACAACTCCTTCATCTCTTTCGAAACCCTTCTCTTTCTCTTCTTCTCTATCTTCTCCATCTCCTTATTCATCTTTTCAACCTTCATCTCCTCATCCCCCCATTATCATCACCTTCTTCTGCTTCTCCTTCTCACTAGTACTTAGCTCATCTCCATTAATGAGCACCTCTCTTATCCTCATCTGCCCAATAAACAACACTTGAACTACATACCTCATTGGCAACCTCTCATTCTGTGTAGCATGCACACATGCCTCTTCAGACATTCTCTTGCAACTTAACACTCTACAAACTTTCTCCCTTTCCTTCTCACTCAAATCGCCATGAACATCCAAGTATATATACATCGCTCTATAAACTCCATCATAACACCTCTCCAAAGGATCCAACAACACTCTCATTCTATCCATAAACTCCACAAACTCATCCTTCCCCAAACTACCTTCTCTTGCCATCTCTCCTGCATTCTCCTCCATGATCTCAATCATAACCTCTGCTTCTTTTGCATTTGATTCACTTTCACTGCTTGCAATGAAAGTAACCAAGTATTCTCTTCATGCACTTTATGTCATGGGTTAAAAGATCTTTTATGGAGACTTCAGTGAGCTCCATGGCTATCATGGACTCAAGCCCATGAATGCATGCCTTATTTGCACACACGTCAATGGCGGCATGTAGAATTTGAAGGAGATTTTATGCATGCATTGATCCTCTCTTGGTTGGTATTAACTCCACAATTGAGCAGATGAGGATAAGGGAGGTGCTCATTAATGGAGATAAGCTTAGTAGTGAGAAGAAGAGGAAGAAGAAGGTGATGATAATGGCGGAGAAGGAGATGAAGGTTGAAGAGATGAAGAAGGAGATGGAGAAGATAGAAAAGAAGAGAAAGAGAGGAGTTTGGAAGGGGATGAAGGAATTGCTTGTATGTAAGAGGGGAATGGTGAGGATGAACAGTGTACGGGTGTCTCTAACGGGGCGAGGCCATTGGTGAGGTGGCAAGCCAGCTCTGCCTTCCGTTAACATCGTTTGCCTGGGTGACTTGATTAGAAAGATTTGATAAGTTTCGTGACTCGAATAGAATTTTTTTTTTTTTTACTTCAGTGACCAAAATAGGAATTGACGCATAGTTTAGTGACCATTTGGGTCATTTATCCTTTATATATATATGGCTATTTCTCAAAAGCTCATCAATTTTCTAGCATGAAATTTATGAAGTTTTTTTTTTAATGTGGATAAACTACAAGTGGAAATACAACCCAAAAGAGAAGGCATAGAAGGAAAAGCTACAACAAAAAACAAAAACAGAGAACAGAAAGTCAGCGCGAGGAGACAGGCCTCCTCAAGCCCCGCCCAAAAAGACTTAGCTCGTGCTCTGACCCTACGTCTCCTCAATAGACGGAGTCCCACTAGTCTCCTTCACACAAGGTCCCAAAAACTCTAGGTCCCCCGATGGTAGAGATGGAATCTTCTAGCTTCACTCTAGATCCCTCTACTACTATTGAGAACCAGGTTAAAAGCATACGATCAATTTTCAAGATAATCACATGTGCAGGAAAGACATTAGCGTTACAGTTGCGATCATTTCTAGCAAGTCAAATATTCCACACAAGCAATTTCACGACTAAGTCCCCTATGTCCCTACTCGAAGGTCTCACAAGTGTCTTCCAAGAACTCCAAAGGACTCGCATAAACAGAGACAAATCAGGCAGTTGAAGTAGCCTCACAAAATAATCCCACACCTGTCTAGCGAAAGAAAATTGAATGAAGAGATGATCAACAGATTCAATCCTAGAGTAACACATCACACATGCAGCTGTCGGAAGCCTATTGCACCTTCTTTTCTCAAGATTCTCAAGGGAAATAATCTTATTTTTCCATACAAGGCAGTAAAAATGTTGATTTTCCTTGGGCAAAAGTTACACCAGAAGAACTTCGCAACCAAACATCACATCCCTCCATCATAAAGAAAATTATAAAAGGACTTAACCGAGAAGAAATCATTCCCTGTAAGCATCCCCCCGTTTCTTCAACTAGCGCACACATGTGATCTTTATAAGGCAAAACATCTAGATTCTCCATGAAAGGGGCAGAATCTAAGATAGATACAAGGTCCCCAACAATGCCATTAGGGTATTGGTTATCTTTGAATTCCTCTGACCATAAATACATGGCAGCCCTTCCATTAAGCCATCAGTCATTCCAAAATAGAGTCTCTGTTCCCCGTGTTGATTCCATGCAGAATGCATCCTCTTAGAGCTAGCAAACAACTAGAAACTCCTTTCTTAAAAAAAGAAATCTTGCCTGTTTGTCTAGGGAACATGTTCCATCTGGATACGCCATAATTGAATTGGACCACCTCCACACCAAACCAATTAGGATCCGTCATGAATTTCTACCACAATTTCAATAGTAGTGCCTGATTGAAATTATGTAGATCCAAAATGCCCCAATCCCTGGTCATGAGACAGACAGATGTTCTTCCAATAAACTAGCGGCGACTTGGATGGTTAATATCCAATCCTGACCACAATAAATCTCTTCTAACATGATCCATTTCCTTGATGACCTAGCACGGCAACCTAAAGGTGGACATCTAGTAAGTTGGGAGAGCAGATAGCACCGAGTTCACCGAGTAAAAAGCGACCTCCTAAAGAGAGATGTTGCATTTTTCCAAGAAGATAGTCTTCTTCTCACTTTTAGAGCAAACACCTCCCAGTCTTGCCTTCCGGGCCTTCTACCAGAGATTGGGATACCCAGGTAATTTACTGGAAGGGAGCCAATTGCGCAATTTAAAGTTTCAGCAGCCATCCGCTCTGAAAACTCTCCCAAATTACTTGAAAACATACAAGTTTTTGAGAAGTTAGTCTCTAGGCTTGTCATGTCTTCAAACAATTATAAGATCAATTTCACAATCCTAAGGTCTTCTAGACCTCCCGCGGTTAACACCAAAAGGTCATTAGTGTAGTGAAGAATGCATATACTACCAAACCTTCTAAGCCGCACACCGACCAAGACCTTGGACCTTAGCGCATGTGAGAACATCGAACTCAACACATCTATAACTAATACAAACAACAAAGGCGATAACGGATCCCCTTATCTCAACTCTTTTGATAGCGAACATAGCCATTCAGGGAACCATTAATATGTATTGTTGCCTTAGAGGAAACAAAATGCTCTGAATCCATCCCACCCATCTTTCGCCGAAGCCCCTTGCTTTCAAAAGGTCAAAAAGAAAATCCCAATCAACCAGATCAAAAGCCTTGGCAAAGTCGATTTTCAAAATGTGCCCCAGTAACCTATGCTTATGGATATTGAAAATTAGTTCTTCAACAATGGCTATGTTATATAGGATGCATCTTCTTTTCAAGAAAGTCGACTATTCATTGTCCACCATGGAATTTATGACCTTGCACAGTCACTCGCCAACAACTTTGAAATAATTTTTAGAGCGGAATTGATCAGACTAATGTGTCTGTAATCTCCCGGTAACTCAGAGGTATCCACCTTAAGAATGAGAGCAATACTAACCCAGTTAATTATTTACAAGTTAACTCTCCTAAAATAGAAATCCTCACAAAGCTTTGGTGTTCTTGTGTCTGCAACTTTTATTTTTTTATTTTTTTGTGAAAAGATTGTGTGTGCTCTTGCATGCATTATGACCTACATGTTTCTCACCCCAAAAGCAAACTTGATCTTTCGAAAAAACCATGCCAGATTTTTGTTGGCCATATATATATATATATATATATATATCAGGGCAAGAACCCACCAATCAAGTGCTATGCTACGTAGGGGTGTAATTGGTCAAGTTCAAACCTAGCAACAAGCTACTCCAACTCGAGCTCAGTTGAAAACTCGTTGTTTGATGCTCGGCTCAAGCTCGATCGAACTCGAGTAGCTTGCGAGTAGTAGTGTATTATTTACGCCCTTAATGCTGGGTAGGAAAAGTGATTTCTTTCTTCTTTTCATTTAAATAATCTTGTATTTTTTTATTTTTCTATATATTTTCATATTTTTTTTTAATTTTGTTGATGTGTGACTTTTGCAAAAATAAAAAAAAAATAAAAAAATAAGTTTATTATACATCAAATTATGCGAGTATTAACTTGCGAAATTTCCATAAGTATTATCAGATGAAATTATGCGAGTTTTATATTTATCCAAAAGTCATCATTTGTTTAGTTGTAAACATAGATTTTTTTAATTTATAAATTTCTCAAAAACTGTTTAATGTATAAACTGATTGACTGACAAGCAAACTACAACAACAAACAGCAGAAGCGGACATAGAAAAAAAAATAAAGACAAAAACAAAAATAACAAAAATACCATGAGAGGCCACTAGGGATAGGGATGGAGCACACAAGACTTTTAATTTCCTGGAGTCTAGTTGCTTCTTTGGTCATCAGTAAATTTTTGTCCTAAGTATAGAACTTCTCCAGTTTCTTTTTCATTTTTCCTTCTCAAATCCAAACATTTTATTGAACTTTAATTTCTTCTGGTTAGAAGACATACATATATGTAATTAATTAGGCTAGCTAAAGGTTTGGAACTTAATTATCAAGATACTGTTCCAATGTATAATTGTATTCAAACTTTTTGAAACAAGTTATGCTTGGCTTTACAATAAAGATGAGTGGCAATTCTGCAAAAACTCAGACACATGTGCAGGCCATCAATGAAAA
>NC_052483.1:7800200-7867243 GCF_009730915.1 Dioscorea cayenensis subsp. rotundata
CCTTATATTGATGTCAATTATATATATATATATATATATATATATATATAGCAAATATAAATATTCTCATTTTTTATAAATGCTAGACTCTTGTAAAAATAGGTTACATAATTATATTATTGGACATACAATAATAAAAAAAAAATATCACTTTACTTTATTTCTTCTATTGATTCCCCTTGCTTTCCATTCGTTGCTACCGACTTTTCAAATCTTATATCTCTTTTAGCACAAAAAAAAAAAATCACCTTGATTTGGGTGAAAGATGCGAGAGTGGTGGAATTTTGGGTTTCACATGTTTTTCCTGGTATGTAAATAAAAAATTGACATAGACATTGATTTGGGTGAAGATAAGAAGAGGAATTTTTTTCTTTTTTTATTTTTTTATTTTTTTATTTCCTTCTAATTTTTACCATTTTTTATTTTTTAAAAATTTATTTATTTTTCAAACACCAAATTCGTGAACTGTGTAGACAGATTTTCTTCCAAGCCACACCAATGAGCTTCATCTTCACCGGCACAACACTATCCATTGCCGGAGCAGCATAATAGAAATCCAGGTATGGTTCTACATCGCCAAATAATATCTCCATCCCCTTGCAACTAGGGTTAGGTCTAAGATGCTCCTCGACCTCTTCAGCGGTGGAGGTGGCGGCCGTGGTCATCGGAGGGCTTTAACAGGGGGTATTTATTTTCTTTTGGTTTACCTTTGTCCTTTTATTTGATGCTAATCACTGACTTCCATGGTTAATGGGAGCTTAGAGTGAGCGTGAATGAGGGAGCTTTCATTCTCATCGAAGGCATCACCTTAGCTACCTAAGGTATTGTGGACCCCGCCCATGATTAGATCTTGCTTAAGTTGCTAAACATGCTTACCCTTCCCCTTAATCCATTTTTTGGCTGGTTGCTTTGAAAATCTTGCAAAGGAGGAAAACATGGAGGGATTCTAGGATTTTAGTCCCATCTTTGTCTCCTAGCATTATTTCCTCATCCCATGCATTATCACTACCCTTCCTTGCTTCCTTCCACCCTCTAACCTCACTCCCCTCTCCATTAAAGCCTTAAGAGTGAAGAACCTCACTGGATCACTGTAGCGGTGACAATCAAACCGGGGAGGAGCTCTTCATTTCGTCATCAACCTAGAGGTATTTGTTGTAGGTTGCTCTTGTTGTCCGGAAGATAACTTCTCTTTCTTGAATGATGGTTTTTAGCTTGCTTCTTGTGTTTGCATGAGGTTGTTGTTTGGATTTTTTTTTTTGTGTGCTTATCCTTGCATGAAAACTCTCTCTTTATGCATGCTAAAACTTGCTCTTGTGCCTCTTAAATATCCTTAGTTCTTGGCCTCCAAGCTACATAAGTTTTTACTCATGGAACCATCTATATGTTTATGCATGGATGCTTGAAAACCCAAGCCAAAATTCCAGGTGTTTGCTTGCCAAATGAATGTTCAGTTTTGTAGTTTTGGCATGTGTGTTGGGCCTTAAAATTCCTGCACCCTTGGCATGAACTTCTAAGGCATTTGTATTTTTTTTTGTTACCAGAAATACCAGTAAACTTGATCCCTCTCTTGAGCTTTGCATCCCTACTTGTTTGCATGGAAAACAAAAGACTAGAAGCCTCCAAGATGTGGCCTGGTTGCATGTCATGCTTTGATTATTTAAGCATCAAGTATAGTATATATATTTGCATACACATTGACTCTTTGGCAGCCTTCTTAATATGGTAGCATATATATATCCACACATGTTGGTCCTACTACCTTAATTAATGTGATAATATATATATATATATATATATATATATATATGCATGCATGCATTGATTTGTTACTTGTGCTAGAAAACTTATTAATTTCCATCCTTGTTTCTCCCACATCCTATTCTTGTTCTTGTTAAAAATCATTCTATGTGCTTGTCTCACATCATTGTTATTACCACTAGTATTAGTATTATGTTAGGTCTATTTGTAGACACTTTCAAACTATTGTTGCTTTAATTAGGTATTTAGACTTAGTTCGATGTCTTTATTATAGGACCACCATGAGGAATTTATTTGGATCCCAATTGGGATTAGACTATTGTCAAGTAAGTAATCCCTTGAACTCTTGTGTTTAAAATTTTATTATTTTGAGTTTATTTTATATAAATGTTCGGAAAATTCATTATGATTATTCTTTGAAATTATTTTGGAAATGCCATCACATTTTATTACTTATGTTTTGCATAAATAAGCCTTAGACTTAGTTGAAAGCATGGTTTTTATCTTAGCAATATTTATATTTATTTATTATTATCTTACCATTATTATTTTTCTTATGAAATGTTTGTTTTAGTAAAAGCTTGGAATTTCTTATGTCTTAATGGTTGAATCCGACCAAAGCTGGAAGTTGGCATTTTCATATATATATATATATACATATGTGTGTGTGTATATTAATTATTATTCATTTATTTATTCTGTATTCTTGACTTGAAAATGGGTATATTCTTATACATATAATTTATTTATATTTTTTATTTTATTATTATTATTATTTTAATTTGAATACTTGGAAAATATCTGTGAATATTCTATTTTCTGGGCTTTGAATCTGTCTAAATATTTTGGTCTCCAAATGAACGATATGCAACCTTGTCAGTGGGGGGTTAAACCCTGACCTTGTCGACAAGTAAATTTGGTAAAATGAGACTGCAGTTTCGCACCGTGTCCGTTCGGTGAAATAATCAACGGCCACCTGGTATTCAGTCTCGGGTCACCGAGGGTAAATAAATGATTTTTGTTATATTTTGGCTCGGGTCTGTCATCGAGGATAAATAAATGACCTTTGGCACTTATAGTGAATTTGGAGACGTATTCTGGATTTTGCTATCTATGTCTTATACTTTGGTTTTGATAATTCTTTTTGGCGTTATTGATTTTCGTACAAATTTGATATTTGAACTTTTGCTTTCAGTTTGTTTTGGATTACTTACTGGGCTAGTGAGCTCATGGATTTATTTTAAATCCTTTTCAGATCAGGAGCAGTAAACCCAGGGAGCTTAGAAGGCTTCCAGTAGACGTCTTCTTTAGAATTATGTTTTGTGGCTTATGTCTTTTGCATTTGTTGTATTATTGTTTAAGAACCTCCTTGTAGGTCGTGTTGTATTTCATTTGCCTTGTAGTTGGGTTTGGTTGTAAACCTTAAGTTGTACTCTTATTTAGTATTTTGTCAGTTATTTTCTACTCCTAGTCTGTGTTTAGGTTTTGAGGCCTTGCAGGTTCACTGGGCCCCGCCCTGTGGGTCTGCGGCTGTTTGTCAGCGCACCATGGTCGGGGCGTGACAGGTATGCATTGTTTAGCATTGAGTGTGTGCAAATACTAAAGTTATAAAATGCTTGAAGCTGCAACATGCTCTGTAAGCTCACCAATTGGACAGAACATGTTTAGAAGAGTTTTACCTTTCTTTCCTAGGTCGCATCAGACTTTACCTTTATTTATTGCATGATTTTTATAATGCAAACATTTAGAAGAGTTTTGCTTGTGTTGCAACAAGTGAAGTGGACGCTGCTTGATTATTAGTGTACATTCGAAGAAGATACATAAGAGCAAATGCTAAGGAACTCATGCCTCTTCTTACCTGTTCAATCCTTCATGATGTGTTTATTTACTTTAAAATTTTTTATGGGCCTATTTTCATGTTTCTTTTTTAGGTTGAAAAGATGCTGTAATTTCATCCTATACCATCTTGATATCATTTATGAATTATATAATGACAGACGTTGGAGCTCCTTCAACAAGAAAAAAAACTTTACGTTACAGCAAACTTTGAAGATAAAATGTATTCGTCAGGGGAATTACTCTTATATTGTCATTGACACATTTCATTTTTTGTCTTAAGCTATAAATAGGAACTATTACACAAAAACCTTGGAGGATTTAGATGCCAAAGTACAGGAACAATAGTCAACAAGTCAGGGTGTTTTCCAATTTTATGACCTCTTGATTTATTTGCACTAAATGAAAAATTACATGGGTAGTTTTGGATGCAAGGCTGGCCCAATAATCTTAAACTTTCAATTACCCAATAGGTAAGCTTGCAGAGCATGTTGGAGCTTCAAGCATTTTATAAGCATGTTGCTTCCAAATGATGAATGTGTGCCACTTATTTGGCAAAATTTGGAGTGAATTGTATTTCTTGAAGTAATTTATAGATTTCATGCATATGCTTTGATTAATACATGTTGCATTAAAGTAGGCAAATAGACATAATTTAATGGTCTACTCATGGTGTATTATAATGATCCATGCATATAAATGACGTTTCAATTATTAAATTTTATTTTTGTTGTGTTGTTTTACCAACCAATGCGGATCCTTTTCTTCCATTGGGAGTGTTATAGATATCTGTGAATTTTAGCTTAGGTGTGATCATCTTTAATTTGATGCTACCTCATTCCTTTCATTGGTTGCTTATATGTGATAACCAGTTTGTTATGATGCCCAACAACAATTCAGACAGTACATACATCAAGAGAATGCTTGCAAGTTTTATACAACGTTCAAATTTTTCTATCAACTGATCAACCATTTTGTTATGATGCCCATAACATCATCAGTTCTTATTGTTGACAGATCTCCAATTCAAATCGTGATGTTTTGGATGGCAATCTTTTATTGGATGCTCTATTACTGATTTTTAAGAACATTAATATTTGGAGATCGTGAGTATTTCAATTACTAATTCTAACACCAGGAATAAAACCTATATATTGAGGGAACAGGAACTTGATTAATTAGAATAATAGGTTTAAGATCTATAATGTTATGGGCCAATTTTTGTTATATCCACTTACCTGATTAGGTATGAAGAAATAAGTTGGCTTATAAAAGGATAGATTTATCTAACTAATTAGGAAAAAGGAGTCTGCGCCTAATAAGAGCTTTTCATATTTTTTGCTTAGTAAATAATTACAGTGCAATGCTCTCTATGAAATAAGTTGGGATCCTATTTTATCCATAAATGTTTCACTGATTTGGTTATATCTTTCTTGTAATTTAGTTTCTCTTCAAGTGTTTTTTATTTATAAACGTTGGATATACACCTAAAACCAATTGCTTAGGCCTAGCTATTGGAATTTTTGTTCAGTTCATGGTTGATTTTAAATGGAACTTTTTTTTTCAAATAACTTTTTGTGAAGAAGGATGTTATAATGCAACCATATCTCTTTCAACTTCATATTAACAGTTGAAACAGAATTGACTAGTTATAGTTCTGCTTTGTTTGAATACTATCTATAATACCTCTTTGATTTCACTCTGTAGATTAGGCTTATTTTATTGTCCATTTTAATAATTTCATATTGGATTGAAAAAGTTTCATTGTCTAGAAGAGGGTGATGATAGCTCTGTCTTGTGATTGGTTGGTGGACTTAGAAATGTTAAAATATATTTACCATTTATCTTATAAAAACATCAAGTGAAACATGCATGTTTCATCTGTTTTCTAGCATTCCATTTTAATATTTTCAATTGTTTTCATCGGGGGCACACACATCTTTGGACCTTGCAGTGAAAATCACCTTAAGGTTATGAATTTCAAGATCTCCATGATCTCCTTCATCCCTTATATCTTCCTAGAGAAATACAAAGTTCTTTGTTTTCAAAACATGAAAGTTGCTTTTTTTTTCACTCTCCATGGTGCGAAAGTTGCAACTTGCAGCCAGAAATCTCACTCATGTGGTCTTACTGGCACCTTCCATGTCAGATATGGCCATCATTCTGATTGCTTTATCTGTTAGTTTGTATTAAAAGATACCTACTCAATAATATATGTTCTCATTGCCCTGCTTCAACACATACATGAAAGTTCCTAGTTTAGGGGTTGTACCTCCATGAGTGAGATTTCTAGCTGTTTTTCTTTCAACTGAGTTATCTTCTTTAATAATTTTGTTGCCTTGCTAATCTTATAACTTGACGTACAATTTGGAGAACAAGAGCCTGGAACAGGACAACCTCTGCCTATGTTCATCTGACCATTGTTTCACCGTCTCATCTTTGTCTCCAACCTGTTAAAACCCAATTTAAATGGTGTTAAAATTCATAAAGAGAAAAGGAAAAGAATGAAAAAATATATATATCTTTATATATATATATATATATCTTTTGGTGTGCAAAACATAGAGGGTTCACTAGAAACATGTGTCTGTGTTTAATTTCCGCAGAAATTCTAAGCACTAGTGGTGTTATGAGAAAAGAAGAAAGTGGCTTAGTGGGTAAATCAAGCAATGACAACTCCTCTTCTATATTAATTTGTATAATGTAAAATTTTAATAATTATCTAATCAATTGCTTCTTTTATGCATTTTGATTAGTCCAATTAAATATATGAATACATTGAATTTATTGATTAATTCATCATTTGTATGTAGATGGATATTCAACATATATTAATGAGTAGGTATCCTTTAATATCAATCCAAAGACTTATTTTGTTCTTAAACATCAAGGTATTATTCTCTTCCATTACCTTTCCTCTCTACGCAAAACACACACACAGATAATTAATGAATAAATAAATAGATTAGATAAAGGGTGGCAATTGGATTCATATATTTTTTTTATTTAATTTTGATTTCCTTATACCTTATGTTAGTTATTGCATATATACTTTAAAATTAATGTTGCACATACCATCTTGAAAATCTTTTTCTTTTGTCAGTTTTATATACCTCGCCTAATCAATTCTTGATCCTTTTTTATTATTTTTAATAAAACCTATATATATATATATATATATATATATATATATATATATATTAAATTCCCTATGCTAGTTAAGAATATCGGTTAGGAGCTTAATGAAGAGTTTGTGGATAATAATTTAAAGTGTGAAAAGCAGGAAGAATGTGCCACTGCTTTCCCTATGCTAGTTAAGAATATCGGTTAGGAGCTTAATGAAGAGTTTGTGGATAATAATTTAAAGTATGAAAAGCAGGAAGAATGCGCCATTGCTTTCTTTAATTGTTGCCCCATTAATTATTGATGGGGCAGGTGCTATATATATATATATATATATATAAATATATGTAAAAACCATTTTTAAAGATATATTGATATTTTACTATCAGGATATACATGTACGTATAAAATTATTTTTATATATCAATTAATATTTGATATATTCTCAATCAGGTTAAATGTAGCTAAATTTGATTCACATATGTCATTTTACTATCAGGATATAATAAAAATAGTGAAGCTCTTCTGTTATTTTCCATTATAAGTGATTGGTTGTTTCACATTGTTTGTACTAAAAGGAGCTGATGAGACCATTGTTCTAGCAATATTTGTCTTTTAGTGTGAAACATATTTTGCTTGAGAATTTATTACATGTAATTTTTGTTTCATTGAGCAGGTTCTCATGGGGAAGTGTATCGTGCATATTGGAATGGCATGGTGAGTTGTTAATTGTGATAACACTTGCACTCTTTGTTATTAGAAACCTTCCGAGTTAAATAAAAACTATTTGACTTTTTCCAATTATGTTTTTAGAGTTATTTCCTGCCTTTTTTTGCCCCAATACTTAATTGGTTTTAAGACTTTTGTCTTGTGGTTAACAATCTTCCAACTTTATTGTATAATGGATTTATGACATTTTATGAGCTACTTTCAGGAAAACTGGTCAATGGTTTGCAATTGAAATTGTAGTAGATGTGCAATGTGAGGAATTTCATAATAGGGCCTGATAGTTCGAGTTGAGGATATTGATCACCAAACTGTGCAACACGACTAACAAATAATTTTTGCTGTTAATTATATATATATATATATTATTGATTGATCGTGTTATGTTCCTATTTTCCATGTACGACAATAGGGATAGAGTCCTATTGTTTGAGAGTATCAGTCATGAAAGTTGTTTGATTATAGCTTGTATGAGGAAGTACTACCTAACTGACTTATTTAGAGATGAGAGAGAATTTTTTTTATATAGGTTTGAATCTTCTATAGTGCATCTATCCGAAAGGAATATTTTGCTCTAGTATAGAAATTGATGCAAGAGATTGATACAGGTGATGATATGGGTTGTGGGCAAATGTTCATTCGAGTTTGGCATATGTTGGTTTATGACTGGTAATGGAGTACACTTGATGTAATCATTAAAATAGGATGGAGGCTTCTTGATTATGATTATTTTAATAGTTCAATTCTTGCATACTTTTTTTTCCCTATATGTTGTTCTTGGTCTGTATTCTTCATAGTGTATGTCCTTTGGCACTGATCACAAGTGATCCCATAAAACAAGAGAGCTTGTCATAGTGAGAAGAGGTCACTTAATAGGTCATAGAAACAACTATCTATAGAATACCGTTTTGTTATTCATGTTATCCATTGCATAGCTGCTTTACGAAATGCTTTGGGCTTTGTGTTTAAAAGATGTTCTAGGTGATCCGGCTAAGTTTTATGTGAAGGATCTTTGCTTTATTATGCTATTTGATATATCTATAGTGTTCTTATCTTGTTTGCTTTGTAAATCTGGACATAGGATATGGCAGTTGGTTCCAATTCTCCAAACTTGCCTCTACTGCTGGTTTTCTAATCTCCTTCCCCCTTTGCTATGGCGAGTAGGGGACAAACTTCCCATCCCCCGCTTACTCATCCCCCTCCTCCTTCTTGGGCTCAGGTAGCTTCCTTAGCCACTCGCTTCTTTGAATTTTCTTCGCTCCATAATCCTTAGCTGCTGGACAAGTTGAAAAGTTCATCTTCCTCTTTCATCAAACTTGATGCTAAGTCTCTTTCTCTTACTCATCAAAAGTTTCAGAATGCCTTGTTTGGTAAGTTCTTTGGTAAACCTTCCCTATTTAACCAGATGAAGAAGTATCTGATGGAAAAATGGGTGATGATTCATGATCTTCAAATTTTGGACCTTCCTAATGGATTTCTGTTAATCCGATGTGCCTCCCATGATGATTTGCAACATCTTCTCACTGAGGGGCCGTGGACTCTTAATGGTTTAACCCTTCAGTTGACCCCCTGGCAACCATTCTTTGAGCCGGTGTTTGCCAAACTCTCCATAGCTGCTGTTTGGGTGCAACTGCATAACCTGCTGGCTGAACTGTGGGATGGCGAATCCCTTGACACTATCACTGCTCACTTGGGTAATCTTTTGAAAGTCGATGAGCTTACTATATCTTTATCTAGATCTAAGTTCACCAGGGTTTGTATTGAAACCGACCTCTCTAAACCTCTTTGCCAGGGTTTTTAGGTCGGCGACGATACTCATCGGTTGTTTGTTGTGGTTCTGTATAAGAGGCTGCCTATGTTCTGTTACACTTGTGGGATCATCGGTCACGGAACCAATTCTTGTTCCCATGCGACAATAACCGGGGAGGATCAGACTTCTCCACCTCTCCGTGTTCCATGGAGACCGGCGGTACGTCCAATTCAGACTGAGGATGTTGCTGCTATGAGAATGGAGATGGATTCCACTGTTGTTGATCCCCAAGAATTGATTAATCCTATTAATTCTACTCCAGATCCTGAGTTCGGTTCTTGGATGCTAGTCTCTCGTTGGCGCGGTCATGCCCGGGGCCGTGGAGCTGTCCCTCGCCCTGATCCGGCATCCGTTGGTGCTACAGACGAGGAGAACAGTGTTCTTTCCATTCCCAAGGCGTTCTATCCTGAGGTACTTGGGTAGGTGTGAAAAGTCATAGTAAAGGTGGAATTCTCTTTTCTCGGGCTTCTCATTTTCAATATTATAATACTGACCAAATTTCGATGGAGGATACTCTGGTCCCTCGAGACCCGAACGTTGAGCTCTCTAATTCCCTGACTCCTCGAAGCAATAGCCTCGATGTTTCCCCTGAGAAATGGGCTCATGTTCCTATGCAAGCTAAAGTTCCTAGTGCCCCTGTAGTTCTAAAGTCTTCTTCTTTCTCTAGCACACCTGTCGCTCTTGATTTCCTAAATACAACCCCTCCTATTACCCGCTCATGGTCTCCTCCACCTATCATTCGCTGCTCGATCTCGAATCCATCTAATTTGGACTCTTTCTTCTCGAAGAACCTTCATTCCATGGCTATAGATCAAGTTATCTCGGCCCTTGATGGAGGTAACTCGGAAGGAAGTGGTCAAGAAGACGATGACTTAGATGACTCGACGGATGCTATGATTGATGATGAAGGTCTAGGTGACTCCATGACGCATGTTCAATATCAGGAAGAAGTTTTGCAAAGAAACCTTGGTTAGAAAAGGTTCACACGTGATGGGTTCTTCCTTGAAGAAAGGAAGAATGGACATCGGAGATTTTGGTTCTTGAATCTTGATCTTTACAACTTCTGTCTTCTCTATTTTCCCTTACTATGGAAGTGCTCCTTCTTAAGTTCTTTGCTACCTTTATTTTAATCTATTATATGGCTAGCCCTAAGATTTTATGTTGGAATTGCAGGGGGATTTCCTCCAAAGAAACTTTTGATCGTGTTCTTAACTTGATAAAGACTCACCATCCTAAGATTATCTGCCTGGTAGAAACGAGAGCTAATGTGGATAGAGCAGATCATTTTTGTTCAAAAATTTCTAGAAACTGGGAGTGGGCTACTTTGCTAGCAGAAGGATTTTCTGGAGGTATCATTGTCCTTTGGGCTAAGGCCCTTGGTCAGGTTACCCTCATCGCAGTTTCTCGTCGTGCGTTTCATCTTGTCATTTCTTTGAATAACTCTTCTAATTGGGTTCTTTCAGTGATCTATAATTCTAATCGAGCTACTTCTCAGCGCCCCCTTGGATGGAGCTTTCCAGAATGACAACTTTAGGTCTCCCTTGGATCCTTTTGGGTGACTTCAACTCCATTGTCAACAGTTCTGAGCATTGTGGAGGGTCTTTTTACTACTACTCACGCAAGGCCACTGGTTTTTCTAATTTCATTGATAAAAATAATCTTTTTATCTTAATTTTTTAGGTTTCCATTTTACCTGGTGCGATAACTAGTCCGGGTCTTCCCGACGTTGGGCTCGTTTGGACCGATGCTTGGTAAACCTTGCTTGGTTATCGGCCTTCTCTTCTTACTCTTTAATTCACTTACCCGGTATCTTTTTAGACCAAGCCCCTCTTCTTCTTTACGGTTCTCCTAATCCTCATTGTGGTAAATATATTTTCTGCATTTTAATAACTTTTGCCTTGATTACATTGGGTGCCCTGATGCAGTCAGAGATGCCTGTTCTGTTTCCCTTCATGGAAATCCCATACACACTTTTGCCCACCTTTTATTCCATGCTCGATTTAAAGTTATTTCTTGGAGTAATGCAAGTTTGACTCCTTTAGATATCACTATCAATGAGATTGAGGTTGCTATTAAATCTCTTAAAGAAGTTGATGATTTTGACCCGGACAAAACCTCCTCGCTCTTGGAGTGTTATTCCAGGTTTGCTTCTCTTTAACACTGTAATCCCATTAAATGGGCTCAGAGAGCACATTTACTTTGGCTCAAGGATGGTGATCACAATTCCACATTCTTTCATAATACTGTTCATATTTGTTCCCATTACAATGCCATTTCTCAAATTTATGATTCGAATGGTTCTTCTGTTACTAACCAAGCCCGATATTTAGTGCGAGTTTATTAGCTTTTTATACCAATTTGTGGACTGATAATTCTAATATTAATTTTCTAGATGCTTTGTGCTCTTCCCCAAGGACTTTCCAGCCTCCTTTGATCTGGAATGGTTCCGGGCCTTACTCGGACAAGTGTTTCTCCTGACGAGGTTTGTGTTGCTCTTTAGGAGCTCTTCCCGTAAGTCTCCTGACTATATGGTTTTAATGTAGAATTTTATGTGTTTCTAGTTTGATTTAGGTGATCGCCTCAGCTTGTATCTGCTATTTCTTTTGACCACCCCACTATGTTGATCTCCTAGGGCAGGGCTTAGTCGCTTCTTATTCAAAAAGATATAATCCCTGTGCTCATAATGATTAACACCGGCTCACAGTAATGTCTCATGGTAAATTGTTTCAAAATCCTTGTGAATCGGCTTAAGAGTGTTCTTCCTAAATTTATCAATGTGAGTGTTGATTTGGTTTCTAGTCGCTGTAATTTTGATAACATTATCGCTTTTACAAGAGATTGTTCATTCACTGAGCACGCTTTCACACGACTTCTAGGATGTTAATTCAAATTGATATAGAAAAAGCATATGATACGCTTTAGTAGGAGTGCAATTTGCCACTTTAGCTAAAATGAATTTTCCTAACACTTGATTTCTTGGATTGCTACTTGGTCTTAAGTTCAGTTTTTCTATTCCTACTACTGATCCCTTCCTCACCGGATTTCCTCTTCCCGAGAGGTTTGCCGAGGAGATCCTATCTCCTCTTATCTTTTTATTTTGGTGTCTCAAAACCTCTCCTCTTTACTTAATTGGGCTATGAATTCTGGCATGCCTCCAGGTTTTGATTTAAATCTGTCTTATAAGTTTAATCATCTTATGTATGCTGACGATTTGGTCATTATCACTAAAGCTTCTAGATCACCTTGCTAGAAACATCAAACTTTGTTTGAAATTTATACCTCCTTAACTGGTCAAAATGCTCAATTCTTCTAAATCTACTATCTATTTACCTTCTTGGTTTAATTCGAGAGTAACTAGAAGTATTATTGCTATTCTGAACTTCCCTCTAGCCTCTTTCCCCCTCACTTACCTTGGTGTTCTGATATCCCCTTATAAGTTGAACACCTCATATTTCAAGCCTATGGTTGATCGGATCAATCGTACCTTTTCTAGGTAAAAAATTTTCAAACTTTCTTTGGCAGCAAAATCTACCTTGATTAATTCCTCCCTTCTAGCTATTCCTATTTATTATCTGTTTGTCTATCCTATTCCCGATTACATCCTTAAGGAAATCACTAAAATTGTTAGGAACTTTTTTTGGCACAAAGTGGCAATGGAAAGGGCATCCATGTAGTTTCTGGAGACGTATAACCTGAACAAAAAGTTGAGGAAGGTCTTGCTCTTCACAATCTTTTGATTGTCAAACATTCTCTTAAGGCTAAACATGTATTCAACTATCTGAATTCAGTTGATACCATTTGGGTAAGTATTGCTCATCTTAAATATGGGCGGCTTAATTTCGGGAAGGATGCTATTCTAAATTGCTCTTGGTTTTTTAAAAGGGTCCTGTATCAAACTACTCACTGTTATTAAGCCTTTTTGCTGGATTAAAACTGTTAACCCTTCTATTACTTCTTTGTTATATGATCCTTGGTGTGATGAGATTTCTCTCGCATTTAAACCTACTTTTTTTAACATGCATCTTAATTATGTTTCTCCCACATGCTCTGATCTGTGTAATGATAATAGTTGGGATCAAGATTGTCTTTATACTCTTTTTGGCCCCCATGCTTATGAGATTATTTCTAGAATGGGTCGTATTGATCATACCTTTTTCAATGAATGGGTTTGGGCTCCTAAATCGACTACTCATAAGATTGCTTCAACTGTTTATCATTTTTTGAATCACAATGTTTCTGAGCCTTCTCCTTGGGCTGGTTGGAATAAAATTTGGTCTCTTAAAGTCATGCCCAAAGTTAAAACATTTTTTGTGGTTGTTGTTTAATGGTGGAATTGCCACTGCTGAATTTCTCCATTCCATTAATTTGGGCCCAAGAAGGATGTGTATCCTTTGTAATCTTGACTATGAATCGTCTGAGCATCTTTTTCATTTTTGCTTCAAAACACAAGTTTTTTGGGCTCTCATCTTCACTTTACTTTCTAAGCAAATACAATTTCCTGATGGATTTGTCATGGGCAGATGGCTTACTCAACTCAATTATTCTTTACGGGTGAAATCTATCATTGCTTTATCTGCCTGGTTTCTTTGGAATGCTAGGTGTGATGCCATCTTCCGAGATGTTAAACCTAACTTCCACATTATTGCTCATAAAGCCATTTCCCGAGCTAAAGATATTTATTGTGATGGTATTGCATCTTGCAAGAAGTTGATCATTAGTAACTTTTACAATCTTGATGGTCCATTCCTCTTCTCTACCTCAGTATGGAATAGCATCAATCAGGTTTGCAAAGGTGGCTTTTTCATTTCCTCTTCTAATTTGTCCATTTCGATTGCAGGCTGCCATGTTTTTACTGTTGATGCTCATTCTGATGCTGAATTGAGTACCTTGATTACTGCTCTTCAACTTGCTATCAATCATCATTTGAGAATTCAGATCATCTTCGTCTGTGACTCCAACATTTTGGGCTTACTTAAGTCTTCGAATAATGCTTGCTCCTGATGTCTTCTCTCCTTGATCAATGACTTCAATCGCCTTTTGACTGCTGCGGGATCTCCACGTTTATGCATCATTCCTCGAGCTTGGTTGAAGATTGTCACTAAGCTTGCTACATTTGGCCATAGCCTCCACCAATTATCCTTATTTCATTTTGGGCATGACTTTCCTCATAGGCTTATGAAATCTTTCTTGGAAGCTGGCTTTGTCTTCTAGCTTTTAGATAGTTTAGACTTTAGTTCTCTTCTCTCTTTGTACTGGTTTTCTTCCTTTGTTTTTCTTTGTATTTTATCTTTCCTTTGTTTCTTTCTTTTTATTAATAAAAGCCTTTGGGCTCTTTTTCACAAAAAAATCTAGACATCTTTTTGGCAAAAGGGATGTTATAATTTACCTGAACTGTATATGAATAATAGGAAGTGGCTGTGATGAAATTCCTGGACCAGGATTTTGATGGAGATGCTTTGGATGAATTTCGGAGTGAAGTAAGTTACTTGTTTTCTAGAGTAATCATTACATGATTTTATATTGCCACTTTATGTTTTGATGAGGGAGCTTTAATTTTTATGTGCCATTAGGTGGAAATAATGCAAAGGTTGTGACATCCAAATGTTGTTCTATTTGTGGGTGCTGTGACTCGCCCTCCCAACCCATCAACTGTTTCCGAGTGTATTCCGAGGTAGGAAGAGAATCCCCTTTTCCTTTAAATTGAACCACTGATTAAGATGAATGAAATCAATTTCCATATTCTTACTTTGAAAAGATTATTAATATCTTAAATTGGTTTCAATGTAGTCATTGGCATGAACTCAGATTTAATATATTCCAACATTGTTTGCATGCCTACTAATTGATTGCAAAGCATCTGTTGGACTGTCTTTTGGTTTTTTATAAACTTTGTCCAAAATGGTCCTTATCTCACAAGTGCACTGATAATTTGAAAGAAGTGGTGGTTGTACCATTTTCTTGAAAGTTCTAGTAGAACAATCCCACCTCCACATTTTATATTTCATGGCAGAATCTAGCAATGAACTTGAAGCAAAGTTGTATTCAACATCTATTTGTGTTATGTAACAAGAATTGAACATTAGGGAAGCCATCTGATGTCCATGGGCTTATCCACTTAAGATTGGGGGAGCAAATAAAGGAGGATTTGAAGGGATATAAAGTTTAATGCAATGTTTTAAAGGATATATAGGTATTTATGGAGTTTTGAGAGATATTAGCTAAAAAAGCACTTATTATTTGTTGATTTTACTTTTAGAATTTCAAATTGTGCCAACACTATTTTTTTGATTTCGGTAAAGTTTCATCACTTGACTGACCTGGAACTTAATCTATCAGAGGAAGTTCGCACATAATTGTTCACTGTCCAAATAGTCAAATTGAGGAGAAGTGAAGAATCAAAATGGCCTTTGATGTGATATGTTAAATTTTTTTTAATAATTTCTTGGGAAGTCTTGTGTAAATTGAACTTCTATGTGCTATGCCACAGGCCAAGGGCATGAACTGTTTGCACACTAGCATACCAACAATTGTCCATCGTGATGTGAAATCACCAAATCTATTGGTTGACTAGAATTGGACCGTGAAGGTATTTAATTCTTGCTAACCTCGAATACATGGAAAGGTTTTAAAACTTGTTTTGCTTTTAATATCAAGAAAAGATTCTAATGTAATTCAAAAAGTAATAACAAAACCTTCCTTATCCAAAATTAAAACTTTGTATGAAACTAATTGAGTTGTGCACTTTCATCCTTAGTTGGTAGAATAATTAAAAACAAAAAAGATGATAATTTCCATCACTTTGGTTCCTACTACTGTTTTGGGAGCAGTTCTCCTTGGATTCGTGTGGGATGTTTGTTTATTGTTTTATCTTAGATTGATTGCTGGTAATGTTTTCAGCCTGGAGAAAGTGGACTTGGTGGGTTTTTGTTGAAATTATAGTAAGGGAAACTAGTGTTTAAGTGGAAAATTTGGATTGATTCTACCTTTCTATTATAGTGGCAGACTGAGTGGTGGAGTTTGACTGCTTTGGCATCCCAATGTCTGGGATGTATTGAAGTCTTGGAATTTGAACAGATATTAACTTGTTTTGGAAGAAATTATTTGTAAGTTGCCTACTAAGGCATTTGAACCTCTGATGGATAAGGCAGTAGGAAGTTTTATATATCCTATACTTGAACACGTATATATATATATATATATATATAACACATTCAAATGCAGTACCAAGAAACATAAAATCAATTAAAGTATAGCAATTTGACATTGTAGAATGTTGTTCGAGAAATATAAATGTTAACTATTAATTATATACACACTACTGGATCAACTTATAATAAGTTTAAAATATTAGAAGTAAGTTTACCTGAATTTTTTTTTTTATCATTATCATGCCTATTAGGCCCAATCAAAATGAGTCTTGCTTTGTTTCAAAAATGTATTGGAATGTGTTGCTATCTGAATAAGCTTGAATAATTACACTGTAGGATATTCGCATCCTCCTTCTCATTCTAAACTTGTTTGTCTAATGTTTATGTGTATATGCATGTTTTTCTTTGTGGTTTTTTTGTTAGTGTTGTCACTATGTTGCCTTCTTCATTGGGATTGATTACTTGTGTTGATTTGTTGGATATGCTTCCAGTTAGAATAAGAGGCCCTATGATTCAAAAGTAAGCACACTATATATTAATAATAATATGAACTGTTTCTACATAACACCTAAGTTTTATTAATATATTTATGTATAGATAGGTATTGCAGAATTGCGCTAACTCTGTTTTGTTCTCAACTTTTGCTTTTTGTGAAATGAACATGTAGAGATTCAAACTTGCGGCCTTCCGTTGCAGATGTCTGGAAAGCTCTCAAGTCTTTACAATGGCTTGTTGTCCCTGTATATTAGGATGTGCAAAACCCATCTTTGGAGAAAGAAACACCAGTAAACACAACAGTTTGAACATACCAAACGGTAAATAAGCAATAAGAGTATCCATCCATTTATTTCTTTTGCAGTGCTCAGTGGTGCCCTCAAATAAGGAGATGTGAAGTGAAATGCTTGTAAATGGAGTTTCTTAAGTTGTTTTCTTTGCTTTGTGCCCAATTGAAAACCAGTGACGTTATATAGACGAAAAATGGGAAGACCCTATGGCTGATTGTGATGGTACTTTGACTTATTGAAGAATTGTGTAAACCATTTCCTGTTGAATGAATGAATAAATGGAGGAAATGAAAAAGAGAATATGACATTGATATATTAAGTGCCAGTAGTACTGTTGCTGGAATTATATCTATACATATTAACGTGTTAATGTTTTTGCTATGTCATTTGATTTGTGAATATCTTCATCTGACAACGGTTTCTATTAAGCTTCATGCAAATTTATGCACTGTCTACTCTGTTTTCATTGTTGTGTTTTGTCAAAATGTTTGTACCGTCAAGTCTTCAAGGAAAATTAAAAATAGGAAAATCTGCCAAGTAATGGAGAGTAGAGGTGGGCACGGGCTGTCCGGCAACCCGGCCCGGCCCGGAACCGGCATGTCATAGAGACGAGCCGGTTACGGGTTGGGCCAAGCCCAACTCGTGACCCAGCAGGTTGGCCTGTCGGGTCAACCCGCCGAGCCAGACCTGGGTTGTAACCCGGCCCGGCCTGGACCACCGGGCCCAATCCGTTTTCTGAATTTTTTTTATTTTTTTCCTATTTTTTTAAAATTTTTCTGAATTTTTAAATTTTTTTATTGTGTGGGCCAACCCGACCCGGCCCGCCGGGTTAACCCTTGGGCTAGCCCGACCCGCCGGGTCCACATGGAAGCCAGGCCGGCCCGGCTTCCTGTGACTCGGACCCATTGGGTTTGACGAGCCAACCTGGCCCGGCTGGTTCTACACCTATCCGGGCGGGGTCCGGGTCAGTGGGCCGATGAACCGCAATCCAGCGGGTCAGACCCGCCAGACCGGTTAACCGGCCCATGCCCACCTCTAAGTGAGGTCTCATAAATTTATCATCTATCTAAAAGGAGCAATAGTGTTACAAATGAAAAACACTAGGTAAATACACTGCACCATTTTTAATTTTTAGCAGTGGATTTATTGAGGGGTTTTTAAAAACCCGCCTCGTTAACTGTATAAAATTTTTTTTGTAGTAATCTATCTAGCCGGTTAACAAAAACCCTTCTACTTTAAAAAAGTCACTCACTCACACACACTTTCTCTATCACTCACTCACACTCAAATTTCTCTCTCTCTCTCTCTCTCTCTCTCTCTCTGTCTGTCTCTCTCTCTCCAGCCAGCACTCACTCACATTCTCTAAAAACCTCCGTTCAACTCCCGATCGCCTCCCAGCTGTCAGAATCCAGAGCATGCATTGGATCTCCTCTCTGATCGCCTCCCAGCCGTTGGTTGCTAATCTTCGCCGCACCGCCACCGGAGACCCTCCTGTCATTCTCTGGTTGCTGATCTTCGCCCCAATCAAATTGGTGTTGAAAGTTCCATTCAAATTGGTGTTCTTTAACCTTTCAAACCTACTATTAGTGATTCAATCCCTCATTCGTTGCCCTAATCCGCTTCCCCAAATCGAGGTATCTAACTTCTGAGTTCTTGTTCTACAGAGAGCCTGTTTTCTTCGCTTCTCATCAATCTAGGGTTTGTTAGGTTTTTGAGCTCTGGATCAAAAATTCCTTGCTGGATAGTTGTTCAACTTGTTTCTGTTTGCTTGAATTATGGTCACAATTCTTGTCACAAATATTAGCTCCTAAATCAGGTATTTGATTTATTGGCATAGTCTTGAAGCATATGGAAACTTAAAGAGTTCAGCAGTAGTGTTGAGGGCAAAGGTACACATTACTGGTGGTTGTTCTTATTTCTGTCGATGAATGTGTAATCTGTTCAATCTTTGATATCTGTTTGAATTCTAACCTAGATTAAAAAAAGAAAGAAAAATCTGGGAAAGGTAGTAATTTAACTAGGATAGGCCCATTTCTGTTCAGGATTAGCTGCAAACATGAATTGTTATTAGTAAAATGAGCTCAGCAAGGGATGTTAGTGTAGTGTGTTACAGTCATGGTGTGTGATATTTATTTGGTAATACTGAATCCTCCTATAAGCATTTCTCTTTTTCCATCTAGGCTGGTGCACTTGATAAACTGGAGGCATTTACAAGTTTTCAATGGGCCAGATTTTTACGGTCTTCCAAGAAACTTATCAAAGATAAACCTAAGAAAGAATCCATGGAGAGTACCAGACTCATATTCATTTGCATCTGGAGAAATAATTCCCATGTTTGCAGGTGAAACACTTGATTGGCTTCCCTTAAACAATTGAACAACAATGAAGCATGGAAGGAGATAATAACCCCTCCTAAATTATTGTTAATCAAATAAACCTTTGTAGCTATTTCCAATTTTCCTCTCTTGTATTACACCAAATTCTTGGTGGTGATCAAATGCTTCATTAAATAACATGTCAAACCAAGAATGCTGATGAGTAATGTTAAGGAACTCATTGAGGCAAAACTACATATTCTTTGTGCATTTATCTGTTACTCATTTGTTTGCAGGCTGGAGACTTTGAAAAAGCTTTAGATGACTTTACTCAAACAGTGCTGTTTGATCCTGAAAATGGACATGCTTGGAACAATATTGCCTGCTTGTAAGTCCCCTTGTTATTTGACTTTTTTGGTGTTTCTAGTGTGTGTGCATAATTAAAATCTCATCTCCATCATGTAATTTTGACATTTGCAAAGAGCCTCATTTGCTTCCAGTTTTTGGAGTTGTTATTTGTCATTCTTTCAGGGATAATTGGAAGAATGTTTTATTTTATTTTATTTTTTAATTTATTTGTTTGAGGCTTTTTTTTCGAAGCATGGTTTATTTGCAACTTTTGATCATGCTCATTGAACATATTTTTGAAGCTTTATATGTTCATTGTACAACAGCTGGCTCAGTCCTCCAGTAACAGTTCAGTGACTGTCTTTAGACAAATCTTTTGCTCGATTTATTTAGTGTATTAGATGTTTAGGAGTTCTTGTTTCTTCTAACTTTTCAGATATAACTTATGAATGGCATGAACTGGCAGGCACTTGAAGAAGAAGACAAAAAAAGCTTACATCGCTTTCAATGAAGCACTGAAATTCAGGTATTTGTTGTTAATATTTTATTTTAACCTTTTGTTGATAGCAATCCTTCCATAATTGATGATGGATGTTTGTGTACAGGAGGAATTGCTGGGAGCTTTGGGCAAATTATAGCAAGGTTGCTTTTGACATAGGTAACATCGGGTAGGTATTTCTTCTTTTTTCATTCCAAACTTACACATGAATAATCTGTTTATTGCTTTCTTTTTTGCTTGCTATCTAAGTAGAAGGGTGTGTGAACTAATTATAAACTATGCCATACATGAGGGGTAATTTGCATCGTTTAGAGGATGCAATTTGCTTGACCAACAAAAGTGCTCCTTGATTTATTGAGAAGAGTTTCAGATACATTTTCTTTATAATGGTGTGATGTTCTTTCTGTCACTTGTTTATTCTCTTTTTGCATCCAGATAAATCGTTAGTTTATAACATGGGTATCTCATCATTGTTTGTGCTTGTGTTGTAGTTTATCACTGTACTTTCTGTATTGGCAAAATTGTCTTATGTCTTCAACAAGCATTTTTTTTAATGTCCTAATTGTTGTTAATCCAAGCCTTTCATGTTTCCTTGCCATGGCTTTGTTCATGTGTTTCTCTCATGTTCTTTTTTATCCTAATATAAGTTTTCCTGTCCACAACCCATAAGAATATGTGGGGAAATCTATAAGAATGTTTTTGACAGTTAGGTTATTTTGTAAAAGATTTCACTTCTAAATCTGTTAAACCCTTGATTTGAATATATTGTGCTTCTCGTTCAAACTATTCTAACCATATGCTCTCTTTGGAATTGTAAGTATAAATTCTGCAGTAGTTATTTATTTTTTTTTTTTTACATTCAGACCTGGAGGCTGTAAGGAGGCATTATGTGTATGAAATGTGCCTGGGAATAGTGAGCTTGTTGGTTGGTTAATCAGTCACATTTTAATTCATTAAATGGGTAAAAAAAAATGAATATCTTTATAGAAATTATATGACTATTTGAAAGACTGGTCACTTGAGTTTATTCATGCTAAAGCATTAATAACTTTGTAAGGCAGTTTAATTTCACAAGGCTGAAAAATTAGTTATTATGAGTTTATAATTTTTACGGGTATTAGGCAAGATGAATTTGGGTTCACTCTTGTAAATTTTTCTCACCTACCATATGTAGGGCCATATATCTGTAAGTTTGTTAACAAGTTAGAAAGCATAATCAGCAATGGACCAATGTTTTAGTGGGAACTTACGTCATGAAATTCATTCGGTGTGGCAACACAAGTAGCACTAATGATAATTTTTGCATTTCTTAACAACTCTGTGTTGAGCTTTCTCCACTTCCCGAGGAATGCCCGTAGGAACTTCCCTCTAAACATGTATATTTCAGATAAGGAAAAAGAAGGTTGAATTTGAAAGAACAAATTAAAGGGATAGGTGCTGTGTGATGGCCAGTCTTTGTGCTTTTTTTATATTGTTGGATGGAGTGATAAGCTGCAGAATTGGAACATTAAATGGATAATATGGAGGATTAACTTTATTTTACCATTCTTTTTATCTCGCTGATCTCTGTAGGGCCTGCCCATACAAATCCACAGTTGTGTTTCAATAATTTTAGATAAAAAGTTTGGCAGTAGTAATCTCAATACATTACACAGCACAACAGTGAATTTCTTTGATTATTAGTCATTAAGAAAATGTCACAAAGAAATCAATGACCGTGAGATATCTAGTTTGGCCAATGTTTTTTTTTCTCTTACTTTTCCTTTTTCTTCAAAAAATAGTTATGATGAGGTGCATGAGAATAAGTACAGTTCTGTGCCGCCAAGTGGTGTGTTATGATCAGCTTGGGAAAGGTAATCATTTGCTTTTGTTTTGATTGATTATGTGAGTAGGTATTGTCTTAACAACTTGGCGAATGTGAAAGCTTGTTCTAAGTCAATGGTTTTGGGGCTTACATTGCCTTATCACTGACATCTATATGTACTATTTGCTGTAATCATGAAATCGAACCTACGTCCTTTACAATGCCATCTCTATTTTAAAAAATATCTGTGTGATATTATTTTGCCATCCCTAGTATGTATCTAGATTTAAAATTTTTGTGTTACAAACTTGTGGTCTGTTACAATGCTTGTCTAAACAATAATGTAGTTATTTCTCACTGATTCATTAATTTGTGGTTAATGCTCTTTCATATAAGAAATAGATCAAAACATAGTTGTAGGTATATATAGGAATTGATATAATACATAGTGCCATAACAATGAGTAACATTAGCTCATTACGTAAATTCTTTTTGTGCTATGGAATGGGTTTATTGTGTAGCATTTGCTTGAGTTTAAACTGACAACATTGATGAACTGCAACAATCTAATCAAACAGTTTCTATACACACCATGTGATATGGAAAGTCGTAATAGAATATTAGAGTTGTTTGATGGCTAAGATTTCCATTATGAACTATCAAAGCGCTGACGAAGGTACTTTGTATTGAGTCCAGACTCACAGATCAGCGCAGGCCGGTTCATGCTACCTGGATAAACATGAACAAGAATTACTAATAATAACGGAAGTGAAGAATGTAGTTGTTATATTCAAGACCAATTGTGCTTTTATATGAACCCTTAAATAACTTGGTCATAGCATAAGTTTATACGAACACTAATTATTCATCTAGTTTGCATGTAGACTGATTTAATTTGGTATGTCAAGAGTTATCATAAAGTTTCAAATTTACAATGTCTGCACATTAACTCTAACTGACCTCCTAATACCATAATTATCTTATTTAAATCTCAAGTTATCATTTCCATGTACAAGTAAAAAAAGAATTAATATAAACCTTTCAAAAGCTTGTCAACATTGAATAGGGTTATGGAAACAGAGCCATTGAGACTGAAAAGAGTTTCAGTCTCAATGGCTCTGTTATGTATATTAAGTTCACATCGACATTAAACTTCAAATATTCATGTTTCACAAAAATCCAAGCTTTGCAAGTCATTTAGTAGGTTATGCTTGGACATATGAAATGCATTAGTATTTGCAAGTGAATGGATGGAACCACTATAAGCAGAGAAAATAAAATAAGACTGAACTGAAGTTTAAAAATGAATTTTCATACTTGACAATTTTATTGAGAACCAAAAGTCAATCACTAGCAAAACCTTAATTTTTGGACTTAGCATGTAAAAGTCTTCAGATACTTTCTATAGCAGCTATGCCTGATATGACTAAGTGGAGTGAATGTGTATGCCTCACAACATAAGTTATTGAGAAATTTTAACCTTGTACTTGCATGTATATGCCTACCAAACTTAAATCTGCCTCTCTCTCGGTGGAAATGAAATGTTGTATGGTCATGGATTTAAATCCTCAACTTTTGGTTTGGGAAAAGAATGAAATGTAAACCTTTTGTTATAGATGGTTGGATTATATTTCAAAGTATGCATGGTATGGGGTTTATAATTTAGCATTTAATAGTTTTTTATTTGATTTTAATTACAATTATAACTCTTTATTTGATAATTGTTTGTTTACTTATGTAGGAGAATTCATGGTTAAAGATTGAGAGGGTTGAAGATAAAGAGGATACATGAAGCTTTTTTACTTTGTGTAATTAAACCAAAAATTTTTTGTAATAAAAGTAGACAAATAGTGTAAAACTCTTTACTTGTCAATAAAAGTCAATGAAATTGAATGTAGGATACTTTTGAATGTATTGAAAGATTCATGTTTTTTATTTTCAGGTTAAACTTATTTATTTATTATTAGTATGAAAATAAATTAAAATTTAATTCAATTAATGAACAAATTTAGAGGTGGTTATAACTACCTCTAAAAGTATAAACATGTAAGAAATTATTAGCTATAGAGGTGGTTATAATTGTCTCTAAAACTTTTAATGAGTAATAACTATAGAGGAAAACTTTTGATGAGTAATAAAAATTATTAGCTATGGATACGGTTATAATCACCTTTAAAACTATTAAGGTAGCAATAGAGGCGGTTAAAATCATCTCTATAAGGTTTGAAAATCGTCTCAAAAATGCTCTTTTGGTGTAGTGATAGTTAAATAAAGATTTGGAGAATGGAGGTGACATTTGACAACATGGAGCTGTTTGGTTATGTAACTAAATAAATCATTTTTTAATGATCGGACAACAAGTGAAGAATTATGTTTGAAGAAAGTTACTCAATGTGTGATGAGCAATTCAATAATATAATAAATATTGATAAGTATGGCATACTAACAAATTCAGTTGTCCAAATTTTGCCTTATTGGATTGTTCACTCGATCAAAGTTATGCCTTGCCAAACTTATCCTTTTGTGTTCCCGAATCTGAATTCAACTTGAGAATTTGTTGGATCTTCGAAAAGGTAGATGACCTTGTTCGTGTTATCTTCATATTGTTGAATACTTGCTATCCTCAAGGAAGCTCCATGCACTTCATTTCCACTGCCATGCTTGCAAAATATTTGCCTACACCGGCTGAAAATGAAAATAAATTAATAACATAAGAAAAATAAATAAATAATATATCATAACACCCTTGTTAGAAATATGTGTCATAAATATATAGACAAAATAATTCAACCCTAAACAGACAAAACAACATAAAATTATGACAAAAGCATCACCTTATTATAAGCTGTTGTAATAAAAGACCCAATGCTTCTTTAGTATTAAAGATATTAAACTTTGGATCCTTCAACAGGTTTGCTTTGGCTTGATAAGTAGGTTCTTGCTATCACACTTAATACATTGGGACCCTCCACGCATCTTGATCTCAATGAAAATTCTTTTGTGACATGCCAAAGCTTACCTTTCGATATATAGTTTTACTAACAACAATTACACATCTACCAAATTAATACCTGCTTTGCCTTTGTTTTGCTCTTTAACCTGCTAAAACAAGAAAAGAGAAAAAGAAAATACAAAAAGCAAAAAAACAAAAATCACAACATTAGCACAAATACAAAGCAGGTCTGAAAGCCCCCTCATTTTAGACCATTCTGGACATTAACAAAACTAAGGCTTTCAAAGTTAGACAAAGTCCACAAGTAATCCTTAGCAATATGTAAGTGAAAATAACAAATAAGCAATATTTTACAGATATACATATACATATATATATATATATATATATATATATATATATATATGCTTCCAAATAAATCCAATACGCTAATAAAGCACAACTTATTTGAAAATATAGTTTGAATGAAAGATACAATCCAACTATTAATGTCTTCAATTGATCAACTTTCAAGCCAAACTTAACTTAGAATAATAATGGTAAACAGACCTCAAACTTGGAAACCAAATAATAATATTTCTTCACACCGGCATAAATAAGAATTCAATCCAAGTGTTCAAATTTGAGAAGAAACACCAGAAACAACACAAGAACAATCCAAGATGATATGCCAATCTTTGTGACGCGGCATGGCAAGACATAGTGACATAGCAAGGAGTCTTGGATTGGAGTCAAATATTTTGAAGATCTTGGTGAAATTATTTTTAGTATGTGTCACAACTTGAAGACAAAGATCATATCAAAACTATATTTATGGGATTTGATTGGAGACTAAATATGGATGTAGCTTAATTGAAGAAATATCTATCAATGGTATGATTGACGGCTATAGAAGGTATGATTTGAAAAAACCTTAATAGGTATGATTGAAGACTATTAAGGGTAAGATTCGAAGATATGCCTATTGTTAGTATGATTGACATGATTGATTGAAGATCTTTCTTGGGAAGATTTGAAAGCCAAACTTGGATGAATTGAAAATCAAGTTTGGTAAGTTTCGTGAAAACGCAAAAAAGACGTGTGCCCCTTGCGAAGGGACTGCATGGTGAGGAATTGAGGAGGTAGGCTAGTTGCTGATAGTCGGGATTTGGAGATCGGGTTGCACCGACTAGGACTAAACATGACCGGGAGGTTGATGGGTCTTGAGATTGTTTGCAATGTAACTAGAACTCACTCAAGTTAGCAGTTAGAGCCATGTTACAAGTTGTGTTACAACAAGAGTTACAACAGCTAATTTTGGAATGTTCTAAAATAGTTACGGAGATTCTAAAAGCGGTATGAGCTATATTTGGAATGTTGAGATGTTTATATAAACTATCTTACTCTGAGATTGGGGATGACTCTTGCAAAGGAGAAGGTGTGGGCACTAGACAATCTAAAGAGGGAAGTGATCTTTATTTGAGAGAGAAAGTGACAAAGTGTTTATACTCATGTATTTTCACCTCTTCTAGTGAATTGTTTATCTTCAGGCTTGGCCCCTAGACATAGGCAAGTTGACGCCAAACTGGGTTATTAATCTTATGTGTCTCTTTTTTGTTTTGTTTGTGTGAATTTTCTATAAGCGTTTGAGAGTTCTCTAAATCCACAAACTACATCGGTGAAACTAATATATATATATATATATATATATATATTTGAGATGGGGAGTTGAGGGCCAGAGGCCAGCTAAAAAAACAAACAAAAGACCAAGGTGGCCCATTGAAAATAAATAAACAAAAGAGGAGACGACCATTTACAAGAACACATCATGCCTCCTTGCGATATAGATTCTTATTCAGATCAGGACGAAGAGCAGGTTGGATGTGATGTAAAGTTTTTTAATTACTCATATATATGTCTTATGCACGATAATGAATTTTGGTGGGTGATCTCTTGAGACAAGTTTTTGCTCAATTAATTAATGTCAAATTCAAACATTACATACAATCATATATCCCCTTTGAAACTTTGCTAATTAATTATAATTATAATATCATAATTAACATTTTCTAAAACTAAATTCTATTTCAAGAATCAAAGCAATTGATTTATTTTTAAAAATTCATAATTAATGATATGTAAATTACTACTAATTAAATAGTTATTAATATGATTTTTCTTTTTACATAATAATCAATGTACCAACCATTCATCCTTATTTAATTTATTTTGTCATTCATGCTAGATAAATTTCAGAATTGAATTGAATTGAATCAAATTGAATTAAGACTAGACTAGGGTGGTTATTGCCAATTATATATTAGTATGATTGTTTTATTGTCAATTACATGAATAATTAGTGTTGTAAATTTAATGGTACTTGTAAATATTGTATTGTAAATATTATATTAAAATCTCTCATATAAATATTTATTTTATTAAAAATCACAAAATCTGTTAGTTTCATTTGTCGTCCATCCTACTCTCTTTTTTATTATTATGATTGTATGATGCTAGGAAGTTTGAAAAACAAAAGATTTTAAGAGCTTTCTCTAATCAAATGAATTTTTTTTAATTCGTGTTTTTTTTAATAGAAAATCCATTAGTATATTTTGTTTCATGTACGGCTTAGATAGTTTATGTAGTGAATGAAAGACAATAAAAGAACATATTAAAAAAAACATTTATTAAAAAGTGAGAGAAGAAAAATAAAATAAGGATAGTTTTTGATATTATATAAATTAAATAATTAATTTATTATTTATAATTATTACAGAAAAAATTATAGATAAAAAAAAACGGTCCACGATATAAATATTGAAAGACTAAGCAAACATCTTCCCTGTAGAATGTTTAATGGGATCCTTTGAGTGTAACTAGGGGTGTAAATGAGCGAAGCTACTTGTGAGCTACTTGAGATCGGCTCGGTCAGTGCTTGAATTCGATTCAATTTTTTACGAGCCGAGTTCGAGCTCGAGCTACTCATTTTACGTTATCGAACCGAGCTCAAGCCCAAACATACTCAGCTCGTGAAGCTCGAGAGCCTAAATGAGCTTATATATAATATTAAATTATTAATATATTAATTACAAAATATATAATTATATAACTATATTAAATTACTTACATTATATATATATATATATATAATCCTACCTTGAGCTTAAACGAGCCGAGCTTGAGCTACTTAAGATTTTCAGCGAGTCGAGTTCGAGCACAAAAAAATGGCTCGAACGAGCTGAAGCCGAGCTTGAGCCTGGTAATACTCGGCTCGTTTATAGCCCTAAGTGTGACTCAGAATGGCGCTATATCAATGGTGTGGTGCCCACATCATTAATCATAGTCACTTAATTTGACTTTTTTAAGTCTTGCTTTCACACGACAGCCCAAGAATTTTTGATATCTCATTCACAAATGCACCACCAATTTAGTTGACGTAGACCTCGAGAATTAGACCAGCTGGGTCCTGTCTGTACCACTTTGCATCAGTAAGGTGAATGGATTTCTATGCATTAGACAAATGAGATAAGTGCAATATAGTTCAGGTGCCCATCAACTAAGAATTAATTATCTTATTTATGAGTTTTCACCCTATAATATGGGATTTGGAAGATAGATCCGTACACACAATTAGATATTTATTATCACCACTATATCAGGTAGGATTTAAACTCAAAACTCTTGAATTTTCACACCAACATTTTCCACAATATTACTGATGTGAATTCAATGCACTTAAATTTCCATATTATGATATTATTGTCTTTCACAGTAGGAACAATGTTGTTGGGTTATAAACTATTTAACGCTAGTAAATTTTTTATACAAAATAACTTACTCAATATTGATAAAATAAAATTATTTAAATTAAAAATATTCTTAAAATAATAATATTTTTAAATGTATATATTTTTTCAAAAATAAATTTTTTTTTTTAAAGATTGATGGAGAAGCGGAGCCTCTTGGGAGACCTTTGGAGCGGCGATCCGGCCAGCTTAGAGGTCAGTGTGGCCACGGAGAAGGAGAGGAAGGGCAATACGGTGAAAGGAGACTCTGGAACTAGGCCGGGCTTCACTTACGCGCAGGCAGCTTGCTCATCTTCTTCGGGGGAGCACACATCGTCTTGGCAGCGGAGGATCGAGCCTCGCATGGAAAGGAAGGTGGTGGTGGGAACGAAGAGACCGCGATCACCGCGAGAGGGAGCATGTGGCAGATGTTTTTGTACGTCTCACTCAACGGCGGACTGCCGACACCAAGTGGTGTGCTTGCGCTACTCCGGGGTGGGACACGTTGATGCTCGGTGTCCGGTTGAGGATCGGAGAAGTCCACGAAGGCGGAAGGTTCATGTGAGATCGAAGCTGATGGGTGGTAAGGGGGGATCTTCTAGACCGGAGAGGGTGGACGGGAGGATTCCGGAAAAGAAGATGAAGGACCAGGAGAGAATGGATGGAGAGATGCCCGATAGGGAGAGAACTCACCAGAAAGTTAACCACGCTTCGCTGTCTCTCTTGCTATCACCAGAGAGTTACGAGTTGAGAGAGGAGTTGGCCAAAGTTGTTGTTCTATCGATAGTGGGATGGTCATGTGAATGAAAGGAGTGTGATGGAGGTCCTACCATCGATCCTCAACAGCAAGATGGCAGGGCCGGCGGTCCCCTTAAACGAGAACTCTTTTCTCTTACCGTTTGAGAACAGGAATGATGTCCGGGAGGTGGTGAAGCTCGGGACCTTCGACGCTCTAACAAAGGATGGCAAATGTAGGTTAAACTTGGCTCATTGGATGGCGGAGCTGGGGCATCGGGCCGTGCTGACGGGGGAGGGCAGTGGGTTTCGATATGGAACCTCCCACTCCATGGATGGTGCTGGAGCATCATAGAACAGGTGCTACGGCCGGTGGGCGAACTTATCACCCTATCTAAAGTGACTGAGCCTCATAAGAGGTTTGTCAAGGCCATGGTGAAGCGTCGATGGGGGGTGTTGTTGCCGCTGGAACTTGACTTCTTTTTCGGTATGAGAAGATACCATGTTCTTCTCACGGAGGAGAGAGGGGTGCTACCGGAGTTTTGTCAAACGTTGGGGAGGTACGTGTCTGTGGGAGACGACACGGAATCAGGGAGTCATTGCTGAGGTGCTACCAGGAGTTAAGCGGGAATCAGCTGGCGGAGCAAGGCAGGATATCGGCCACTGACTTAGCTGAACGACTGGGAGGAGATGTAAGGAGGAGGTGTATCACGGTGGAGAGCTCGGGGGTAGGTGGAAGCAAGCTGGGGGTGCCGGAAAGAGGAGCAAGGTTCATGTTATTGAAGCGCTGAGAGGATGACAAGAAGGAGAAAAGAAGTGAGCACTCGTTGCCGCCTCCGTCGGTTGAGCGTAGCTCCCATGGAGGGGGGCCAGGCAGCACTTCGCTGGTCGAGCTAAACTCCCGCGGAGAAGGCTCTCGGCTGGATATGCAGGGTGGTCTACCGGGGGGAGGACCCCGCCGTCCGGCCGACCTGGATCGGACCGTTGGTCACTGCGAGATATCCGGTGGGGCTCGGGTCTCCGAGCTTAAGGGAGAGAAGTGACGTGAGTTGGTGAAGGGGGGTGGCTCAATGGATGCACGTGTCGAATGGAGGGTGAGACGTCCTAAGGGTTCTGATAGGCCAACGACACGTGGCAAGCAACGGGAGGTCGAGGTTGTCTCTTTTGACGCAGACGTTGACGAGGTTGTAGCGGACGATGTGGACACCCGGACCGAGTTTGACGCGGATGTGGACGAGGTTGTCGTGACTCCGGAATTGGTGCTGGAGCAGGTTAAGGGGAAGGAGGTACTTAAGGGGGGCCAATTACTTGGGTCGGGCCTGTTGATGGGTCCAAGCACAGTTGGGCCATGTGCTTTGAAATTGATGGGCTTGGACCCAAATGTGGAGGAAGTGTGCCTTGATCTGGGCCTGATCCAAAGATGAGGGGTTGGATGATGTTACAAGTGGACTGGGAGATACACTCCTCTTATTTGAGGTGGATAGGGGCTTGTTGGGGCCTCTGCACTGCACTGGATCATTGGTAGGCCGTAAGGTGGACCCGCAGTTCAGGGGGGAACACTCAAAGATTGGTGAGGATCAGTTGACAGGGGATACAATGGGCGTTTTTGATATACCGGATAATATTGATCTTGGAGATGTCACGGTGCAACCAGAGGTTGTGCCACCTACTAGTTTTATTTGGAAATTTGCGGAGGGGGTGTGGGCCATATTCCCTGTCTGTCCGAGGAGAGATAAGGGTGGTGTGTCAAGTGTTCTAGAATTGCAAGAAGGTGTTGGGGACTCGAAGCCGGCGGACAAATTGACCTCAGAAGGGGATGAAGAGTTAGATGACTCGGTCTCAGAATTTGAACGGAATCTTCGGAAGCTACTCCCAGGGTTACATGAGAGCAGCTCGGGTGGTGGAAATGAACCCCCTTTGGGATCCAGAAGAAGTGAGAGACAAAAGAAGCCGTCCTCTTGATTTAATGCAGAGGCGGGATTTGTTCCTGAACCGCCGAGATCAACCAAGAAGAAGACAGTTCAAGAAGAGGTGCCGGAAGGTACTTTACCTAAACCTCTTCTTATTTCTGATTGGACAAATGAACAACTTATTAGTTACTGCAATGCTTGTGGTATTGACTTTACCGACTCAGCTAGTGTTAGCTTAAACAGTCTGCGTTTACTAGAGTTGGCTCGTACTAACCACGTGTCAGGTCAGGCGGAGACCTCTTCTGAGGTCCGCGTTCCAGAACAGTGTTTATGAACATTATCACCTGGAATGTTAGGGGACTGGGGAGACCGGCAAAAAGATTTCTCGTTAAAGATTTTCTTTGTCTCCACCACGCGGATGTTTGCTGCTTGCAAGAGTCAAAGCTCGAGTCGGTTTCGCAAGCTGTGTGGAGGAAGATTGGGGGATCGAGGTTGGACCAGTATGCAGTCGCCCTGGCTAATGGGACGTCGGGAGGGATGATTGTTGGGATGGAATGGTGCGTATATCGTGGGGAAACTTGAATAGGTAGGGGTCTTTAGTATTACACTGGAGTTTTGCGACAAAAGAGACAATTTCTGTTGAAGATGCACATTGGTGTATGGTTCTATCACTAGGGACCTGAAGCAGGGGTTCTGGGAGGAGTTAAGGGGCTGTGGGGGGGGATCCCCTAATTCCCTGGGTCATCTGTGGGGATTTCAACGCCATTTTCTCCATCGAGGACAAACCATCGGGGGTATTGAACTTTTCGGAGATTCAAGCTGCTAATCGTTTTCTTCAAGACGTCCATCTCCGTGAACCACCGGCGGTTGGGAAGGAGATATTCTTGGACCAACGCGCAAGAGGATCCAATTTGGGTGAAACTGGACAAATTTTTTGTGAATGTTGCATGGTCTGATTGCTTCCCTTGTTTGGTTCATAATAGCCTTCCTAGGCTTGGTTCGGATCACATTCCCATTCAGCTCGAAGTGGGGAAGCACTGCTCTATCCCAAGACACTTTAGGTTTGAGCAGGTGTGGTTCTCAGTGGAGGGGTTTATGGACCTCGTGCAACAATGGTGGAAGGAGATGACTCCTGTTGGTTGTAGTGTGTTCGTGGTTGCTAAGAAATTCGCTGGACTTAGGGAGCGACTGCGGAGTTGGGCCAAAGTTAGTTTTGGGTCTATCAAGTTAAAGAAGTTAAACTTACTTCATGAGGTAGAGAAGTTGAATGTTCTTAAAGAGGCTAGGAACTTGTTACCGAGAGAACTTATTCAAGAGCTCCAAATTTTGAAATCTTTAGAAGATATTCGCAAGCAAGAGGAAATTTATTGGCGTCAAAGGTCGAGGCTCCAATGGCTACAGGAAGGTGACGGTAAGACAAAGTTTTTCCACTCGGTGGCGAATGGGAAAAAATGTCAGAATCTTATCCCTGGGTTTTATCAGGAGGGAAGGCTCATCTCGGACCCAAAGGAAGTGGGTAGGATGTTTGTTGATCGCTTTCAGCAACAATTTGGAAGTAAGCAAACATTGCGTTTCAATGTGGACTTCTCTAAGCTTTTAGCAAACAAGAGACATGTGGATCTGGAAGGGTTGGAAAGGCCATTTACAATGATACAGGTTAAGTACGTGGCATTCAGCTTAGGGGGTGACAAAGCCCCTAGGCCGGAGGGATTCCCGATCCATTTTTTTAAAAAATTCTAGGAGACGATCAAAGATGACATCTTCAAGCTTTGTGAAGATTTCTATTTTGGAAGAGCTAATTTAGAGAGGATTAACTGGGCCAACATTGTGCTCATCCCCAAGATTGGGTCTCCATAAACCACGAGTGACTACAGACCCATCAGTTTGATCAATTCATCGCTCAAGATTATTTCTAAGATCCTTGCTACTAGATTAGCAAGGTGTTGGACGCACTTGTGGACAAGTCCCAATCTGCATTCCTGAAGGGATGATGCATTCTGGACAACGTGGCGACTGCTGAGGAGCTAATTTTTAGCATGAATAAAAGAAGACTTGCGGGGTTTATTTTGAAAGTGGATTTTGCGAAAGCTTTTGACCTTGTGGACTGGGAATTCTTATTGGACTTGCTTAAAGCAAGGGGTTTCGGCACCAAGTGGGTGAGTTGGATTGAGACCATTCTTTCCTCAACCAAAGTTAATGTGCTGATCAACGGGTCTCCGAATGGTTATATTCGTTATCTTCGTGGTCTGCGGCAGGGAGACCCGTTATCACCATTGCTTTTCATCTTGGTTACTGATGTTCTTAGCACAGTGTTTGAGCATGCCCTTGCATCCAGGGTTTTAGTGGGGGTGCCGCTTGGGCCTTTTAACAATAGATGCAACCTTCACTATGCATATGATCTTTTGATCTTCACTTCGGGTGGTTTGGAGGACCTCAGAATCATCAAGCTAATTTTATTCCAGTTCGAAGGTTTGTCTGGCCTTCAGGTGAACTTCTCTAAGACGTGTCTTTACTCGGTAAGGAAGAGGAGGTTCCCAGAGGAGGCGGCTGCGTTGACATTGAACTGTGCTGTTGGGCTGCTTCCGGTTCCTTACTTAGGCATTCCAATCTCAGGGGGAAGGCCTCACAAGTAGGACTGGGAGGACCTTATTGCTAAAGTGCGACAGCGTTTGACTTCTTGGAAGAGTAGGCACCTATCCATTGGTGGGCGTATTACCCTACTGAACTCTTGTTGTCGTCGATTCCAACATATTGGATGTCTATTTTTCGTCTGCCTGCGTGGGTAATTAAAGTAATAGATCGGATCAGAAGGGATTTTTTATGGTCGGGGCCGGACCTCGACAAACCCAGGTGTAGATTAGTCAGTTGGAAAGCTCTTTGCCGTACCAGAGAGCAAGGTGGTTGAGGCATTCTTGACCTTCATAACTTTAACCAGTCTTTGTTGGGGAAGTGGCGGTGGAAGGTAGCCAATGTTTGTGATTGGGGTGGGGCTGAGGTGATCCAGTTCAATTATGGTAGTAGATGTGGGCAACTGTTTCCTAAGAGGAGGGGGAGGGTGTCTTATTTTTGGCAAGGGGTACTAAGTGTGTACCCGGCTTTACGGTGTTGTGTCTCTAGTGAACTTCATTATGGAGCTGACACTTTGTTCTGGAAAGACAGATGGCTCAATGGTAGAGCGCCCATGCATGTTTGGCCTGAACTTTACAGATGTTGTGGGCAGCAGGACGCTTCTTTCAAGGATGTGGCCCATTTGCTTGATGTGCATCCTTTCGATGAAGATGCAGATTTAGTTCAGATCAGAGATAAGTGGCGAACTAGTGGAAATGGTGAAAGGGACAAGAAAATATGGTTGCTTAATGGCAACAGTGCTTTCTCTGTAAAGTCGCTTTACAACTTCCTTAACGATGGTGGTGTGAGGTGTGAAATCGCAAACTTTTATTGGAAAAGTAAATGCCCAAAGAAGATTAACATTTTCAACTGGTTGGTCTAGAAAAATAAGATTTTGACGATGGAAATTTTGGAAAAAAGACGATACAACAAACTCCCGACTGCAACTTGTGTCATATGCCATGAGGATGTGGAATCAGTGGATCATCTATTCCTACAGTGTTCAGTTGCTAGGGAGGTGTGGTGCTGTTTTGGCAGGCTGCTGGGCATTCCGGAGCCCCCGAGTTCAATGAATTGTGTGTGGCGGGAGTGGCGGGATCTGTAAGGCCCAACAGTAGGATAGCAGTGGACTTAGTTGTCAAGGCGTTAGTCTGGAATATTTGGATTGCAAACAATGATAGAATTTTTAATGATAAAATCTTGCCTGCGTTTGGTATTATGCTATGTATTAATTGTATGCTCCTTTCGTGGTTCGATGCTCTTGCAGATGGCATTAAGATGAGATTAGATGACACCATGGCTACCATCAGGCGTAGCCTGGAGTTCCTTGAGTCGAGAAACTTGCGGGACAGGGGGGATAGTACTGCCGAGGAGGCACCAGATCGGAGCACAGAGTAGTTGTTTTGTCTTCTGGTTTGCAGGATGATCATTCATCCTCGTGGGGTGGTTCGTTTTGTTTTCTTGTATCACTTCTTGTGGTACGAGTGGTTTTGTTAGCCAGATTTTTCTAGTTGGGGCTATGTATGGTGTTTTGATTAACAGAAGTGGTTTATCCACCTTTTCAAAAAAATAAAAAAAATAAAATAAAATAAAATTTTTAAAAATAATATTTTTTAGGATTGAAGATTTGAGTTGGCATTATGTGACAAGGCAAGAGGTGACATGGCAAAGGAAGATGACGTGGCAAATGATGACTTGGCAAAAAGGAGAAGTGACTAGGATGATAATGTGGCTAAAGCTTGGTGATATGACATGAGAAGATATGAGGGCTAGAAGATCATGATGGGAGACTATGTTTAGAAGAAATTCCTGTCAATGTTTCATGTGATGATTAACTAATTTTGGAAAGCGCATCAAGTTAGAAGGATCTCTTCAAGAAAGGTAAGTTTTATCTTAGGTATAATTGTATCTATCCTTAATAAGATCGGGAATGATAAATTATATCTTTGGTAAAGCTTCTTTTAGGAAAAATTTATTTAAAGGGAGAGGAATATTCTATTGTTGGCAAGAATAATCATAAAAATTGCAAGGAAAAACTTAGTTTAGTGTGAAGCTATTTGAAGACACAAACTATGATAGGCAAGGATAAGCCAATGTGATTATCAAGACCATATTTAGCAACACAATTTGAAGGAAGATCTAAAGCTAATTATGGGCAGAACCATTCAAGGAGACAAATCATATATGGGAGATTGATTGAAGATTACTTGAGATATGATTGAATATTTTAAGATCCAAGCATGGATGATTGAAGATCATGTTTAAAGATATTGGAGGCTAAACTTGGATGAGATGAGATCAAGTTTAGTAACAATATTTCCATGATTTAAATGAAGATCACATGGGAAGACCAAACTTGGACCAAGTTTGGAAAGAAGATCGGGAGATCTTCGGTGACCATCTTTGGTGAGATGGTTGCTTGTGCCTTGGTAGACGGGACTCTCAAGAGAGGGACTTGCTGAAATGACGTGAGGAAGGAAGCGATTGCAGGCAGGAGGAGCTCGGGATGAGTCAACTATTACGAAGCAGACTAAAGGAACCGGGAGGATTGAAGGTGTCGCAAGTTCAGTTGCAACTAGCTAGAACTCAGTCATGTTTAGTAAGGTGGGCAGTGTTGTAACTGGGTGTTGCAACATCTAACTTTGGAAGTTCTTCAAGTTAGGAAGCCGCGGAGAATTCTAAAAGAGGAAGGATCTAATGGACGTAGGTGCATCTATATAAGATATCCTGCTTGAAGATTTAGGATGAGCCACGAGTGAGAGACCTTTCGGTGAGGGTTGAGGAGAGTGGGTATTGGGCAATCTTAAGAGGGTATTCTTTGTCTTGAGTGAGTAAGAGAGTTTTGTACTCCTTATTCTATCACCTCTTTTAGTGAATTATTTCTCCAGGCTTGACCCCCCAGATGTAGGCAAGGTTGTGCCGAACTGGGTTACCAACTTTATGTGTCTTCTTTCTCTTGCATATGTGTGTGTGTGTGTGTTTAATTTCTCGTGAGATTGAGTGTCTACTCTCAACACACCTACCCCTCCGAAACTATCAATAATATTTATAACAAATTGTTTGATTGGAAATGTATTATTTATTTTGCAATTAGATATGGTGTAAGAGTCTTAAATACTCTTGAAATGTTAGCTCAACTAAAGTTTCTAGTTTATTTACACTAGTGGATACTGATGGCGAACTTATGACAAACTCTTTTAAAAGAATTATTATAAATAATTGGTACTTCAAAAAAATTTAACACAAAAATAGTAAATTTTTTTCTAAAATTTTAATTAAATAGTTTCTGCTGATTGGTTGATGACATACATTGAAAAAAGATATATTTTTTATTTTATAGATATATAATGAAACAATTATTTATTATTTTTAAAATATTAAAATTTTTAGGGGTTGATTATAAATTTGGTTTTGTTGATATTTTATACTACTTGTTTATGTAAAAGACTTCTTTTAAAAATAATTATATAATTTTAATTATATTTGAACTTTGATTTATTAAGTTTTATTTGTCCCCCTTCTTTATAGCCACTGGGTACAAAGTTTGTTGAATTTGATCCATGTTTGTACATGTTTTTATTTTTTATTTTTAAATTAGTGGCGTTTATCACATTTTTATAAAAAAATATAAAAAAACTTGTCCTGAGAAAAAACAATGTGTGTGTGTATATAGAGAGGATAGATAATCTAGGGACGCCACTAGATTTGAAAACTAGTAACGCCATAGTAGCCGTCGGATGGTAATCTGATGGCTATGATCATCATAAGCAGTACCACTACAATGTCATACAATAATTATGAACAGTAAAAGGTGTAAAGTACTTATATAATAAATAAACAGCCGTTAGATGATGATCCAACGACTGTAATTAAAACATCCCTAGAGAATAGTAGTCTAGAGACTTACTAGATTACCATTTCACACACACGCATATATATATATATATTACAATATTAAAGTCAGTCTTGGGTGGTTGTTCTCATTCTTGTTTTGCTTCCTTTTAACTTGAAACAGAATCACTGGAGAGTGGTTGAAGTATCAACACCGAAATAACGCTAGTTGCCTTGTCTAATACTATGCACTTAGTCTTTGCATAAATAATGCCTTGTAAACACACATTTGTATCCAGATAAAAATGTAACAAAGTTGATTTTCTAGAATCTTAAGGATAGTTTTTCCTATGTCATAAGATTCTTGCTAATCAACAAAATCACCAATCAATTTATGCGTTTGTTGTTTTTGTCTGGAAAAAAGCAATAAAAAAATAGCAATCAAGCCTAATCTCAATTTCATCCAGCACTCTAAAATTTCATGTTTAGATTTTCCTTGCAACATGTAAACAGATAAGAACATAGGTTATTGTAACTGAATTTCAAAATAGGAAATAAATATTCCTCGACAGTAACAACTGCTTTATTATTTGATTTTATTTTTGGATAACTTTAATTATATAAAGCACTATGATGTTCGAAGTTGTAAAAAGAATACTAACACAAATCTTGGATAGCAATGTAGTTATCCATGGTGTCTTATGTGGGGGTTGGTGACGATATACACACCAACCCATTACTGCGTGTGTGGGAACACTATTGAGCAAGCTACTTTGTATATTCAATTTTCAATATAGTGAAATCTCTTATCCTTTGTCAGTGGTTTTTTTCTTTTTTTAGGTTTCCACTTAAATTTTTCTGTTTCTCAGATTATTTTAATTCATTACCCATTATCATTTGTTTTATCCTAGCAGATCTCAATAAATTTTCCACTAGCTACTGGAGAGTTTTTTAATTCAACATGGTCTTATTAACTGGTGACTTCTAAAGTGAATGACAAACCATTATATTCCTTCATCATTTTCTTTGCTATTTTTCTTTATCTTTCATCTTCTCAATAATATCTGGATTAACTATCTCTTTGAAACGATCCCATAATTACACCATTTTCCACTTTTAGGTGCAATTTAGGGAAAGAAAAATAATCCAGTGGTCTCAGTTTCATAATACTACCACGTAACCAAGACGTGGCTCATTCTTAGCCATGGGTTTATAAGTTTTGTTATTTATTTATTATATAATATAGGGATAGGTTGGTAATTACATTAAAAGATTGTTACCTTTTATTTTAAAAATCATTAAATTGAGGCAATCCAACGGGTAAGGATGAGCCACATCTCGGTTCTATCCTAACTACCACGGACTTTTGTCTGTGGGATCATTTCTCATTTGGAAGAGGGGTTTTGAAAAACCCCCAATGTTTTAAAAATCAAACTAGAGTGGGTGATTCAACTAGAAACTGGACTCCGGTCTTGTCCAATAACCCTAATAAAACCGCTAATCCAATGAACAACTTTTAAACCAAGTTGGACCAAGAACCAATGAACTTGTTAGATCGGTTAATCGGAGGTTTTGAACTCATCTTCTTTTATAGTCCATAGCCCTCCTCCTGCCTAAATAGTTTGCATTTAGTCCTCTTTGGTCTTATCTCCCTCATAGCATCAAAGGACACTAACCAGATGATCTTGCTTCCTAGGGTTTATCAAATATTTAAGGTTGGAATTCTCCTCTCAGTTGGTTCTCTAACAATCTTCTTGAGGAAACCATACAAAGTGTCATGTAATCACAAAATATTGTCTGTCATAATTTGAGGATCAATAATATATTCTTTGACATGATTCAAAGGTTAATCATATGCTTAGGAGGCACTCATTTATGAGGAAATGGGGGAAGTGGTCTGACTTCCACCACTTTTGGTGCTAATTTGTCCTAAAGTGGATTTTGAATTAAACTCACTTTAACAATTTTTTTTAACAGATGTGGGGAGAAGTGAACCAATATATAAAAATTTACTTCCCTTCACTTTCAAAGTTCTTTTTGAACTCATAAAACTCCACTCAACAAATGAATTCTCTGGTTTTATTCTCACTTTCTGACAAATGAACATCAGAAATACTTGAAGTGATATCACTTCCCACCACTTCAGATAAGTGGCAGTTCCTTAACTTTCTCACTTCAAATCACTTTTCTCAAAAAACAAAAAAACCCAATATTGATGCCAATTATATTATATATATATCAAATATAAAAATTCTCATTTATTATAGATGCTAGACATTTGTATAAATAGGTTACATAATTATATTATTTGACACACAACAATAAAAAAAATATCACTTTACTTTTACTTCTTCTATTGATTCCCCTAATTGGTTTCCATCCATTCCTATCGACATCCCAAATCTGATCTCTATTTCCCCCAAAATATATATATCACCTTGATTTGGGTGAAAGATGAGAGGATGAAAAAAAAACCCAATATTGATGCCAATTATATTATATATATATATATATCAAATATTAAAATTCTCATTTATTATAGATGATAGACATTTGTATAAATAGGTTACATAATTATATTATTTGACACACAACAATAAAAAAATATCACTTTACTTTTACTTCTTCTATTGATTCCCCTAATTGGTTTCCATCCATTCGTATCGACATCCCAAATCTTATCTATATTTTCCCCCCCAAAAAAAAAATATATCACCTTGATTTGGGTGAAAGATGAGAGGATGAATTTTGGGTTTCACATGTTTTTCATGGTTTGTAAATAAAAAATTGACATTGACATTGACATTGATTTGGGTGAAGATAAGAAGAGGAATTTTTCCTTTTTTTTTAAAAAAATTTCCTTCTAATTTTTACCATTTTTTTACTTTTTAGAAATTTATTTATTGTACAAAAACCAAATTTGCGAACTAGCCAATTTTTTTAACACTGAAAATCTGTCTCGATAACTGTGCAAACAAATTTTCTTCCAAGCACTGGCACCGATGAGCTTCGTCTGCACTTGCACAACACTATCCATTGCCAAAGCCGCATAATGGAAATCCAAGTATGGTTCTACATCACCAAATAACATCTCCACCCCTTTGCAATTAGGGTTAGGTCTAGGGCTAGGATTAAACATAGGGTATTTATTTTCTTTTGGTTTACCTTTGTCCTTTTCATTTGATGTTGATCATTAACTTTTGGAGAGTTTTGCTTAAGATGTGTATGGTCATTGTTGGTGCGGCAATGAGCATGTTGGAAGAAATGAGAGATATGGTTCGGTTAGTTTATGCCAAAGTCTTGGCTGCTGTACTCTGGTCAAGCTTGGCTATAATGTTGGTAAGAGAACACATGACATCTTGTATAATACTTAGTTCTTAATATTAGTGAAATTTGCCATGATTTTAAATTCTTGGGTGGTATTGGATTGGAATGCATACAGTTTATTTTTATGTACAGGTATTTTTGTAAGTTTTCTATTATCTACAACATATGTGAAAAAAGTGAATGTTATTCTCATAGCATTGTCTAATGAGTTCTAGTAGTGCATATCATGTAATACTTTTTTTGTTTCACTTGGTATTGAGTGTTTTATTTGTTGCTTAGGTAAGAATAGTTATCGATAAGTTCGGTATACCAGCTATTCGTAATTCATTGTATGATGCAAGCCAAATCATTGATCATGTTCTACTAGGTTGCACAAAGGTGAATTTCTTTGTCTATTGGTTATGAATTTGTAACTTGTGATCTCACTGGAATGGAAAGTGTTTTGGTTATCCATTTATCCTCATAAGTTGTTTTAATCATATCTAAGCAGCCACTGAGGTGTAAAGACTGGGAAATGGCTTTTTTGGAGTACACAATAGCCATGCTTATAGATTCTACATCGAAATCAAAGGCACCACTAACTAGAAGACTTGCTGAGATCTCATGCCCTTCCAATTAGGGTTAAGGGAGCTTAGAGTGAGCATGAATGAGGGAGCTTTCATTCTCACCTAGCTAGGTTTGGATTTCTCATCCTCATCAAAGGCATTGCCTTAGCTGCTTGAGGTATGCAATGTTTAGCATTGAATGTGTGCAAATACAAAAGTTATAAAATTCTTGAAACTGTAACATGCTCTCACTGCAAGAAAAAGTGCTATTTGTGGCACATAAATTTACTGACATGTAAAAGTGTTGTAAATTTGTAACACCAATTGCAACAATCTGCTATAAAAAAACAAAAGTGTTGCAGAAACAAACAAATTGTGTCGCAAAAAAATGACCATCCAACAACATCACAAAATATGTCGCAAAATATGGGTACAATGCGACACATTATTTGCAACAATCTATTTATGTCGCACAATTTGGGTCCCTAATTGTAATTGGTTTGTGACACAAATTGTGACACATTATTTGCAATGATCTATTGGCCTCGCAAATTATGTCACAATGTTTAACAATAAAAAACTCATATTTCCTCAACTAAAAAGGTGGGTTTTGGTTTGTGGGTAATTGAAACACTGCTCCTTTATAAACACCTCATTTTCAGCCTTCTACTTTCACCCATATTCACTTTCTTCACAAGTTTTGATGATTTCTTGACTAATCAAGCATGACTATTTGATATTACTGTCTCCAAAACTTTATTCTTGGTGATTTAAGTTAGTTTGTCTCTCTTGAATTTGCTTTTAGGGTTTAATTTAATGTAATGAGCAATTTTGTGGTGATTTGAGTTATGTGTGTTGAAATAATCGACCTATGTTATATATTATTGTTTGAAATTAGTGATTATTATAGTATTATTGTATTACTTTGCATTGTTGGTTGATTCTACATGAGTTAGAAAAATGGCCTGAAGTTTGCGACGTTTTTTGGGATGTTTTGCGACACAGCTATTTTTGTGTCTCAAAATTCAGCAAAATGTGTTGCAAATTTTTGTGCATGTTACCCTCCCTAGTCATATTTGAAAAATATTTTTGATTTTAATAACAATGTCTTTAAGAGAATCAAGGAAATTGATGTATACCAAGAATTTGGCCGATTATGGTGCATTAACTGATGAATTTATTACCGGTGTGACTGAATTTATTAAGTATGCAAGTTCACAACTTAGCAAATGGATGGATCATTAATAAGGTGCCCATGTAAGAAGTGTGATAATTTGAAATTTTTTAGCCAAGATGATGATGCTTCACCTTTGTCGCAAAGGATTCACATCCAATTAGTTCAACTGGACATGTCATGGAGAGGCAACATGGCATGAAGAAGAACAATTTGTAGTTAATCAATTGCCATGATAAACTAATTGGTGGGATCAAGGATTTACAAATTTTGAAGACATTGGTTGTAGCTTTTCTCCACATTCTGATTTTGATGATGATGATGGTAATTATGGTCATGAAAATCCATCTATAGTTCATGATGAAGCCGGCCTAAGTATCCAACAACCACATGAAGAGGCAAAACCATTTGTTGATGAGATGAGGTATTTCATAGTCCTCAATGTGATGATACAGCAGATTTGTGTGATAGTTTCATTGGTTTGCTTAAAGATGTCGATAAACCTCTATATGATGGATGCAAAACTTATGCGCAGCTATCTCTGGTTGCTAAAATGCTAAGTATGAAGTTTGAATACAACCAATCAGTGAATCACTTCAATGAAAATGTGAGAGTATTTAAGAACTCACTACCTTGTGAAAACACATTGCCTGAGGAGTTTTATGGTTATAAAAAGTTAATACATGACCTAGGTCTACCTATGGTGAAAATTGATGCTTGTAGAAACGGATGCATGTTGTTTTGGAAATGTGACGAGCATGAGGAATTTTATAAGTTTTATAAGTTGAAAAAGGTATAAACAAAGGGAATGGACACTTAATATCCCTTTGTATAAAAGGGTTGCTCATGCTATATTAAGGTACTTGCCATTAACTCTGAGGTTGCAGAGATTATATGCTTCAAAGGTGATTGAGCCACATATGACATGGCATGCTACTCATGAAACAAATCAAGGGGTTATGTGTCATCCTTCTAATGCAGAAGCAAGGAAACATTTTGATAGAACTCATCCCATTTTTCCCGCAACATTCAGTTAGGCCTTTGCGCTAATGGGTTTTCCCCTCACAGTCAATATGGGCAAGCTTATTCATGTTGGCCAGTTATTGTTATACCTTACAATCTTCCTCTAGGGTTGTGCATGAAAAGTCCTTATATGTTTTTATTTTTAATATGTCCGGGGCCTAAAAATCCGAAGAAGAATATAGATGTCTTTTACAACTCTTGATTAAGGAGTTGAAGCATTTGTGGGAGGTTGGCCTTGAAACTATGATATCAACGTAGGTAAAAATTTAACATGAGAGATGCACTTTTGTGGACCATTAATGATTTTCTTTCTTATGGAATGCTTTCCAGATGGAATACCTCTAGGGTTGCTTGGGTGTCCAATATGCATGGATAAGTCTAAAGCTTTCTATCTACATCATGGTAAAAAAAGTCAGCTACTTCGACTGTCACAAGCAATTTTTACTGATGAATCATTCATATAGAAAAGATAAGTCAGCTTTCATTTGAGGTAGAGTAGAAATGAGTTATCCATCTTCAAGATTGACAGGAGATGAGATTTGGAACTGTGTATCACAATGTAAAACTGTTATTGAGGATCCTCAAGGTAAGACCCCTCACTATGGAAACAATCGCAAATGGAATAAAAAAAGTATTATTTGAAAATTACCATATTGAAGGACTAACATGATTTGACACAATTTTGATGTCATGCACATTGAAAAAAATGTATTTGATAATATCATGGACACAATTTTGATTTACTTGGAAAAAATTAAGGCTAACTTGAATGCACGAAAAGATCGTTATATTCTTTGTGATTGTCCTAGATTTGATGTTCCTATTGACAATATAGTGCCTCGTAAAGCCAAAGGCAAAGTACACATTAACAAAAATTAAAAAGTTAAGATTTGTAGTTGGGTGAGGGCCTTAAGGTTTCCCAATGGCTATACATCAAATCTTGGTAAATGTGTTGACATCAATGAATGTCGGTTGAAAATATGAAGAGTCACGATTGTCACTTGTTCATGCAGAGGATCATTCCGATTGCATATAGAGATATATTACCAGATTTCATATGGTCTACATTAACTGAAGTGACTTTACTCTTTCAGATCATATGCTCTGTACTGCTTGATTTACAAAAGCTTCAAGAATTGGAGAAAAATGTGGCTATATTGTTGTGCAACTTGGAAAAAAAATTTCCTCCAGTTTTCGTCAATTCCATGGAACATCTACTTATTTACTTGCAATATGATGCTATAATTGGAGGCCCTGTTCAATATAGATGAATGTATACTTTCAAAAGGTAATATTTTTCTCATCTCTTTTAGACTTTATGTATGTGTTTTATGTTATTAATTTAATTATTGAAGATAATAGATTAATTCGAATTATATATATATATATATATTAGGTTCCTTTGTGAACTAAAGAAAAAAGTGAAGAATAAAGCTCGTGCGGAAGGTTTAATATGTGAAGCTTACATTGTTAAAAAGATGCCATTCTTTGCAAACCATTTCTTTGAAAAGGATGTTCCACCTTACAAGAGAATGAGAGTTGGAAGAAATGAGGAGGGCGTAGATAAGAACATTCTACCTTGCTCTATCTTCAACTATCCAAGTTGAGGGCAAGGTCGGATGGTAGAAAGATGGCTATTTCAAAAAGAATTATATGCAGCACATACATATATATTATGATATTGTGAAGAAGCTCAACCAATTTACCAGTATGTTTAGTATCATATGTGATTTTGTGAGTTCAAATGAGTATGCATGTTAATTAAATACCATAACTAACACCGTTTTTTATTTTGTAGGATGTTTGTCACACACCTTCAACACTTAGATGCGACACTTATTGAAAAATGATCGATCTACATTTTGCTGAATGGTTTATTAGTTATGTGAGTTTCTTAGATATTTTTTTTATTGCATACTTACTTATTTAATCGCTTAATATATTGATATTCTTAACTTTAACTAATGTTGGTAGTATCACTTTGGGTTCAAAACTCAGATAATCAAGTTACTGATCAATTGTTGTTGACTCTTGCTTGGGGTCCAACTGGTTAAGTCAAAACTTGGTCAGGTTACTTTATAAATGGTTATAACTTCCACACCCTTGGACATGGTGAAAATAAGTCAACTATGAATAGTGGTGTATGTGTCAAAAGCTCTAGTGGTGATTTTTATAGCTTATTGGAAGAAATAATTCAGCTAGAGTTTTCAAGTAACACATCAAAATTTGTTGTCCTTTTCAAGTGTCGATGGTTTGATCCAATACATGGAAAGAAGATTCACCATAAGTATGGTAATGTCGACATAAATAAAAAGAGGTTTTACACAAAGTATGACCCCCTTTATTTTAGTACAATGGAGATTCAAGTGTGTTATTCAGAATATTTGAATTTGAAGAGAGATAAAGTTGATTGGATGGTTGTATGCAAAACAAAAGCAAGAAGAATAATTGAGGCACAATGACAAGAAAGGGACATTCCACCCTACCAAATGGATGAAGTTGAAGTTAGACATAATGTTACTACATTTGATGTTCTTCCATCATTACATGATAATTTCAATGGTATTGATCTCTTTGTTGACCTATCCGATGTTGCGGACCTAAGATCGCAAAGTCATCAACCAATTCTTATAACCGTGATGGAAGAAGAAGAAGAAGAAGAAGAAGAAGAAGAAGAAGAAGAATAAGAAGAAGAAGAAGAAGAAGAAGAAGAAGAAGTAGAGGATGAGGAAAATGACAATGAAGATGAATTATTATTTTAAGCCAAATGTAAGTTACATTATTTATGAATTTAGTTTATAGTTTTGTATTGTATTAAAAAATGCATTATATTCTGTAACTTATTTTTTGTAGACTGATTTGTAGTTTGCCAATGTATATTTTTTGCCTAACTTGCATTTGATATGATTTCTTGTTTTCTCTTTTCTTGTAAGGGTAGATGATGACTGCAAAAACTCTATGATTTCTAGTACATGGCAATGATGATTGCAAGAACTCTATAACAATACATCGAGGCTTATTCCATGGTATGACCTCGAATTAATGGGTGGACTGGCAGGGCAATGGGAGGGGCAATAGATCCCTAATCTTTGCATCCAGTAAGCATCTTGTTTGGTTTGAGGGGTACCAACATTTATTAACATGTAAATGCCTATGAAAACGCAATACTCCAATGATTTTTATCACCTAAGCCATGTCAATCGAACTGGACTTCCATCATTCAACTTCATCTCCTCGTCTCTCTCTCTCTCTCTTTCCTTCTCTTTTGGCATTCAAGCAAGATGAACAACCTTCTCACGGTACTAGTCTTGTTTTCCCATCTCCTGTTTGTTATTCTGTTCACTAATATTGATATTGATGTTTGTTTGAAGGTATCTTATTCAAAATATTTCATGATATATTCCTTATACAATGATTAAGAGAAATAATCATTTTGATCCACTATGTTTGTATAGGATTCGTTTGCTATGAGTATGGACTAGCAGAGTCCAAGAGAAAGGAGCATTGAACTAGAAACTCATATTCCAATAAATAAATAAGATTATGGAATAGAGGATTTCTTTAAAAAGATATCTCTCTTTTACCACTGATTCAGTACGATCAATTTCTTATGTTGCTTTGATGTGGAGCAGTGGTGGAAGGAAGGGGGGCAAGGGGGTGCTTAAGCACCCCCTTAGCCCTGGGAGTTCTTTCAATATAGGAAGGCTAGGGGCGGTGCAACTGTTCAAGCACCCCCTTGGAGCCTTAGCCTTGAGGCTTCAAATTAAAAAAGCAACATCGTTACAAGTTGCCTGCCAGCTGGTTGTGTACTTATATTTTTTTTAATTCATCTCCTAGGCAGCTAGGCATCTGATGTAAAATGAAGCATCCAATGTTTCACAATAATTGAGTAGATATTTTGCACAAATCTCAAAGTAAATCCAAGCATCCAACGGCCACAATTTAGACTTACTATTGGCTTAGCCACTTAGGAATCATGGATTCACTGATTCAGGATTAAGAAAATAATTCATCTTCTACAATTTGACTTCTAGGGCAATTGAGCAAAGCCGACACCAGCCACCAGGCGCCAGCAAAATCTTTATTAGTTTGGATTCTTTGGAGTTTGGAACTTGGAAGTAAATTTCTAAAACCAGGCTTGAAGCAACTAAGTGGAGTTTGGATTCTTTGGAGTTGGTGAGTTTGAATACTCAATTAGTCAATTTCTCATTTTTATTTTTTCAGTCACAACTCAGTGAACTCACAACTCACAAGTTGGCAAGTTGCTATATATCTTCATCAAAAAATTAGAAGACCATCTTTTGTTATTAATCTTATATAACATTTCAATGGTTAAGAAACTCAATATTATAATGTACACACCACACACTAGGAAGACACAAAGTCACAAATCATTTATCTTTCTTAAGAAACTCAATTATATAACTTTCTACTTAGTTGCAGCTTGTAACATGCCAATATGCCAGCATTACGTTTGATGTAAAAACTAAAAAGAGATTTTATTAGAGGATTTTGGCATTTCGGATATGTGTTTTCATAGTCACGATGGGCAATGTTTCCTTAGCAAACTAACAATTGATTTTTGGTATGCTAGTTTTGTTTATCTTGTTTTGTAATTTTTGGCAAATTCTTGATACTGAAGGTCTGGAATTTATTTTTGTGCCATGAGAGATTCTGGGGAGCAAATGTAGGCTTTTATTTTTGTACCATGAGACTAATTGCATTCAAAAGGTATTTATTCCAATTAGAGTCATTAGACTAATTCACATTCATTTATTTCAATTAGACTAATTCACATACTTTTCCCAGGTACTTTGCTTGAGCTTCCAACTCTCATTGGATTTTGGGGTTATCTCTTCCAAATCATCTGTTTTCTCCACCCTATTATTGACATCATTACCACTATTTAGGTAAGGTTTTTTTTAAATAAATTTTAGTTTTTATGATTTTATTAATTACGTTATTTGTTACTTACGGTGTTAATTAAGTTTAGTTATTTTTTTAATTATATTATTTGTTTCTTTAGGTTTTAATTTTTTGTTGAATTAAATATTATATATATAGATATGGAGAGGTTTTTTAAACCTAAACTAAAAAGTTGTGAATTGGGAACAAATATTTCTTCTGAAACTAGCACTGGAGCACAAAAGAGAACTCGTGTTGAGTTTAGTCTAGATGATATTATTGCTGATCCTGGAATTCACCAACCAATTGAAGAGTATGACGTGGGTATTAGAGATCAAGTTTGAAAATCGTATTTATTGAAAGGCCCATGTCAACCAACTGGATATGACTTCCCCAAAAACAACAAGGAAGAGAAATGCAACGCTTTCAAGAAGCGTGATTTCAAAAGTATGATTAGTTGGAATATAATGTGGCAAAAGAGGAAGCCTATTGTTTTTATTGTTATTTTTTCAGCAGGATAGAAGTGAAAAGGGAGCAAGTGATATTTTTACAAGAAAAGGATTTTCCAATTGGAGGAAAGCACTTGAGGCCTTTAATCAACATGTAGGTCTAGTAAATAGTGCACATAATGATGCTAGACAACATTGTGATGATTTTAAAAATCAGAGGCAAAGTGTGTTACACGTGTTATCTTCTCATGGGCGTCAAATGGAGATTAATTATCTCTATCATCTAACAGCTGTTCTAGATGTTGTACGAATTCTTTTGGTACAAGGTCTTGCATTCCGTGGTCATGACCAGTCTTCAAGTTCTAAAAATATAGGGAACTTTATGGAGATATTCAATTGGTATGCAAAAAGTGATGAGAAGGTTGGGAATGTTATTAATGAAAATGCTCCTGGGAATAATCAATTAACTTCTCCAATGATTCAAAAACAACTGGTGAGTGCATGTTTGTAGAGACAACATTAGCAATTATTAATGAAATTGGTGACAGTAATTTTTCACTAATGGTTGATGAGTCTTGGGATAAATCAATAAAAGAGCAAATGACAGTCATTTTGAGGTTTGTGAACAAGCAAGGTCAGGTTGATGAAAGATTTCTTGTGATTTATCATGTAATTGACACTTCAGCATTTTCTCTAAAAGTAACTTTAGATGAATTATTTGCTCATCATGGTCTATCAATTTCAAAATTGAGAGGACAAGTATATGATGGAGCCTCAAATATGAGAGGAGAATTTAATGGTATGAAGACATTGATTTTAAAGGAAAATCCTTTCGCATTTTATATCCACTACTTCGAGCACCAACTTCAATTAATAGTTGTTTCTGTTGCCAAGGGTATTCTGGTTATTTTTTATTTTTTTTTTTTGCAAATATGATTGCGAATATTGTGGGTGCGTCATGTAAAATAAAAGATGCATTTCTTCAAACACAGCATCAAAAAATTGTTGAAAGATTAGAGACTGGTGAGATTTTTCAGGAAAAGGAAAGCATCAAGAGACAAATCTTGCAAAAGAGGAGATACTCATTGTCACATTTTACAACTTTGATTTGCCTCCCGACAATGTGGGAATTAGTTTTGGAGGTGTTATAAAATGTGTGTCAAGATGGATCAATTGCAGACCAAAAAGGTTTGGCATCAAGTTTGATAAGTAAAATGGAAAACTTTGAGTTTGTCTTTGTCTTGCATTTGATGATGAAAGTATTGGGGATCACAAATGAATTATCAAATGCTTTACAATAGAAAGATCAAAATATTGTCAATGCAATGACATTAATTGATACTGTAAAAGATCGTATTCAAGATTTAAGGGATAACAAATGGGATGAGTTATTAGAAGAGGTTCAAAGTTTTTGTCATAGAATGTATATTCCAGTGCCTAACATGGAAGATAAAATACCAGTTCGAGGTCATTCTAGGCGTGAAGGGCAGTGGATTACTTATTATCATCATTATCATGCAGAGATTTTTATTGCAGTTATAGATTTAATTGCCACTGAGATGAATAATCGGTTCACAGAGACAACTACAGAGTTGCTAACTTGCATATCATGTATTGATCCAAGAAACTCATTTTCCAGATTCCATCATGCGAAACTACTTCGTCTTGCAGAAATTTATTATGATGATTTTTCTATACAAGATCTTCAAGTTCTAAAAGAGCAGCTTCACATATACATTCATAATGTTAGAAGATGTTCTAATTTTGTTGAATGTGATGATCATGCAAGTCTTGCTGTGAAACTAGTTGAAACTAGAAAGCATTTAGTATTTCCATTGGTTTATCGCCTTATTGAATTGGCTTTGATCTTACAGATGGCAACAACATCAGTTGAAAGATCCTTCTCGACCATGAATATCATCAAAACCGATTTGCACAATAAGATTGAAGATGAATGGTTGAATGATATGATGATATGGTATATCGAACGCCAAGTGTTTGAAACAATTGACGATGAAGCTATTTTGGTTAGATTTCAGAACATGCAAAACCGAAGGATTCAACTCCCACTTCGTTAGCGGTATGTATATTTTTATATTTTTTAAAAATTAATTAGTATAATCTTATATTTGGATTAATATAATTAATTTTTTATATTTATTTTTTAGGTTAAACCCAGCACCCCTTGATTTTATTTTGGTTCCGCCACTGATGTGGAGGAACCTGCACAATTGCATTATTATTCTTTTGTTGTATTCTTTGATGTTTTAACAGCTTGTTACACTTTTAGACCCCATCTGATACCATGAATCCATTGTTCTCACTGATTCTATTTATTTATCAATAACATTGTCTTTTTTTGTCTTTTTGTTTGGTTTTCAAGTTTCAACCTCTGAAATTTAGGGGTCGTTTGGTTGCAAGGAATGGAATGAAAAGGAGTGGAGAAGTAATGAAAATGAGAGAGATTGGAAAAGCCATGGGAATGAAAAACTATGTTTGGTTGGAAGCGTTGGAAAAGTAGTTTATTAGGAATGGAGGTGGTGGGTGTTGTTGGGTTCCAGTATGGTCATCTAGAGATTCCAAAAGTGGTTGATCCTCTTGTGGCCAAAATATTAATAATGTTATGAACTGTTCATGCATAACACCTAAGTTTTTTTAATATATTTATATATTGATAGGTTTTGTAAAATTGTGCTAAATCTGTTTTGTTCAACAATGATTGTTCAACAATGCTTAAAAGAAGGAAAACCCAAAAATGCTAAACTACGAATGCTCGGGATGAACAGTAAGTATTTCCGGCCATGAGGTTTCTCAGCAGCTCTCGGGGGAACATCGCTGGCTCTCACGCTGAGCCTCGTAACTTCCGGCATTCTCGTGGTGGATCTCGTGGGGGCTTCTCCGGTAGAATCCGCAAGAACTCCCGCCCCTTTGGTTCTCATCACAACCCCTGCCCTCGAACTTTCCCTCTCCAGCGCACCCAAGACTCACAAGACCAACCTCTGCCCAAGACTTCTCCGGTGAGAGATGGAACTTCTTATGCTGATGCTGCCCGCGTTCCACCTTCCTCTGATCCACCACCCTCCTTCCTCCCTGCTTCCTTGAAAAGAAGAAGAACTCCGGACTCCGCTGACTACTGCTCGAAATGCCTGAGAACTGGGCATAAAGTTGACGAATGTCGGCACCTTCTCACCTGTAAACGTTGCTCCGGCGCTGGTCATCTCGCCATCCGATGCTCGCTCCGCTCCCCTCCTTCTCGATCTGACCCCAAGAAACCCAGGGTTCGCTCCAAGCTTCACACTCAGGACAATCCATCAAAATCCAGATCTCCGGGTTCCATGTCTAAACTCAAGCCTCTTCTTCATGTCCCTGCAAGAAGAAGCAAAACATCCCTGTGTGTATCCCTTCCAATATCTGAAGCTATTTTAAAATCTAAAGAAGAGCTCAAGAAGATGGTGATCATCAGGGTTATCTCAGGGAATGCAAGCGTTCGCTCTCTCCACGACTCCATCCCTCAGTGCTTAAACGCTGACCTATGCGAACACATCACTCCCTACAACAACGACTTCGTCCTCACTATGACCTCCACCAGAGATGCTTCCATGGCGGTGAAGAGAAGCCCTTTTACTCTTAATTCATCACATGGCCAATGTTGCATCTCTCTCTCCCACTGGACTGCAGAATTTGGTTCACATGCGGTGGCTGCCGGCAACTATAACTGGATTAGAATCTCTAACCTTCCTCTCCACTGTTGGAACTGGGATTCCATCATTGATATCCTCCGGCCGATCGGTGATTTAATTTATGTTCAGAAGAATGAACATGTCACTTTGGAGCATCTCCGAACCCTAGTTAGGCTTAAGCCTTCGATTACCTTTCCGTTGGAGATCACAGTCGACGTCGGCGTCAGAAGATTTATTGTCAAACTCGAAGATGATAGAGTGCACGTTCTCCGTTCCAAGGTCGTTCATGGCCTGGCGATCTCCCAACCGGCTCAACAACGTTCAGTCCCGTCTTCTAGTACCGTTGCTTATGTTCCTAAGCCCGATAAGGGCAAAGCTCCTATGTTTTCCACTCCCGTCGATGATCCCTCTGGCAAGGCTGTCGAGCTTAGCTCCAGTCTTGGCCTATCAACAGGGACCGGAAGTAGAGGATCTCAGGGAGACATTTCTCCTCCTCCTGGTGACCGGCCGATCGCCGGAACCCCTGAGATTCCTCCGGTTCCTCTCGCGAGAACCGAGCGACAAGTTACACTGTCGCCATGCAGTGGAAACCCGACGGGGACATCTACAACGGCCGTGCAGCTGCCTCGAGATGAGAACTCAAGCATCCAATTTGGATCCTTGCCCGCGTCTCTACTGCATCGAGATCATCTCGCCCGGGATTCCTGCATAACCCATGAACCTGCATCTGGAGCAATTATTACGCCTCGTGATGATGCCACTCTTGGGAGATCTCCTCATCGCGATCAGATCCTTGATCCAATCACCAGCCATTCATCTGTTGAAATTCCTAGAGATACTTCCATTCCTGATCTCAGCGCACTCCCAGTTTTGAATGCTTTATCTCGTGATAAGCACACACCTGCACCTCCATCCGACGCTCCATCTGATGTAGATTATATTCATCGAGATAAGCAACCATCTAATGTTACTATTATCTCACAAGTTAAGGCATCTTTGCCTAGTAATACCCACATTGACCTTGATCAATCATCTGCTATTGATCCTAAACTCCCCTCTCATCTGCAAGCCCTCCCACCAGATATACCCATCCCCGATGGTTATAAATGGATTTTCGTTCTTGGATGGGTGGACCTTGGTTCCAAGCATTAATTCAGAGAAATTCTACGACCAAGATCCAACATCTCTGAATACTCCTACGGAGGTTCCTTCTGATGAAGAACTTGTCGACTGGGAGGACGATGAGATTATCCTCTCCCACGACATGGTCGACGAGGATTATATTCCTGAGGAAAACTGCTTCGATCAGGATGACCTTAATCCTCATCTTATTGATCCTGATCCAGAAATCTCTGTCACCCTGGAAGAAATCCCAAAACTTCCACAATCTGACCCTAAACAACTTCGAAGAAGTGACAGACCCAAGAAACCCTCTGGGCGTTGGAATGAAGAAGCTGGGTTCGTTCCCCTTCCACCTCGCTCTTCCAAGAAAAAAATACCTGAAGATCCACATGAAGGTACGCCCTCCTTTATTAATTCAGTATTCTCTTCTTGGACTGATGCCCAAATAATTAAATACAGTAATTCTTGTGGCATTAAATTTCTAGGTTCTCCTAATCATAAAACCAAATGCCTAGAAAAAATCAGAACTCTCGATTCTGATAGGGATTCCAACTGCCCTACAACTCATGGGTCCCCCCAGAGACCTACCTGGACATTTTCTGTTCTTTAATGATTATTTTATGCTGGAATGTCAGAGGTCTTGGCAGACCCTCTAAATGCCATTTAGTCAAAGAAGTTATTTCTTACTCCAAAGCGGACATTATTTGTTTCCAAGAATCTAAACTCCAAAATATTCATAGTTCTCTCTGGAGATTAATTGGAGGTAAACGCATTGATTCTTTTGATTTCCTCCCGGCCCTAGGCACTGCTGGAGGAATTATCCTCGCTTGGGATAGCTCGCAACTCATTGGTAATTTAACTCACAAGGGATCCTACTAGATTTCCGTCAAATTGACTAATCACTCTAATAACTCTTCTTGGACCTGTTCCTGCGTCTATGGACCAAATCCCAGATCTTTAAGACCTGATTTTTGGAAATGAACTCCGTTCTATTAAAAATCTCATCTCTACCCCCTGGATTATTTGTGGAGATTTCAATACGATTTTTTCCTTAGAAGACAAAAACAATGTCGTCTCTAACCCTAGAGACATCATCATTTCCCAGAACCTTCTAAGTGAACTTGAACTTCTTGATCCTCCTATCTGGGGGAGAAGATTTACTTGGACCAATGGTCAGTATAACCCTATCTGGGTTCGTCTTGATCGATTCCTTTACTCCCACGATTGGGCATCGTTATTTCCCAGATCAACTCAGTTCGATCTTCCTAGAATCGGATCTGATCATTCACCTATCTGCCTCGAATTCAGAGCACATTTAAAGCGATCCCAAATATTGAAATTTGAAAAGTTCTGGTATTCCAATCCTCAGATCTTTGATCTCATTCATGATTGGTGGTCGGAAATTAATCCTGTTGGCTGCGGAGCGTTTATCATCTTCAAAAAACTTACCTACTTAAAATCCAATCTCCGCACTTGGTCCAAAAATAATCTCTGTGCTCCTAAGATTCTCAAATGCAATCTTCTCGCTGAATTACATTCCATTGATATCATCAGAGAAAATAGACCTCTTTCTGAGGTTGAGTTTAACCGTATTTCCCATATACGTGTTGAACTTCACAACATTTTACATCAGGAAGAAATTTACTGGAAACAACGTTCCAGAATTACCTGGCTTAGAGAAGAGGACTCTAACACTAAATACTTCCACCATATTGCTAATGGCAGGAGATATAAAAACCACATCCCTCGTATTCTTCATAATGAGCAATGGGTTACCGGCAACGACCAAATCGGTAGTATCTTCACTGATTACTTTCGCTCAGTCTTTGGTACTTCGTTACCAAACAGATTTCTCCTTGACTGGCACTACCTTTTCGATTATAAGGAAAGAATCAATCTTTCCCATCTTGAATTACCTTTCACTCCTGAAGAAATCAAGCAAGCTGTTTTCGACCTTAACCCTGACAAATCCCCTGGACCAGATGGATTCCCAATTTTCTTCTTCCAAAAACACTGGTCCACCCTCCAACCCTCAATCATCAAGCTTTGCGAGGATTTCTACGAGGGTTCCATCAACCTTGAATGGATCAACTGGATTCATATCGCTCTTATAGCTAAAAACAACACGCCTAACAATGTTGGGAATTTCCGTCCCATCAGCCTTATCAACTCCACCTGTAAAATCATCTCCAAAATCCTTGCCAATCACCTTAGCACCGTCATTAATTTACTTGTTGACGACTCGCAATCTGGATTTATCAAGGGCAGGTGTATAGTGGATAACATTGTTGGTGCTCAAGAAATCATCTTCAATTTACAAAAACGAAAACGTCTCGGTTACATTTTTAAAGTGGATTTCGCAAAAGCTTTTGATTCTCTTGACTGGAACTTCCTACTTGAAATCCTAGCCGCAAGAGGCTTTGGACCTAAATGGAAATCCTGGGTCAAATCTATCCTTAACTCTGCCAAGGCACAGTTCATTATCAATGGAACTACTCAGGGCTACATTCGTTGTAAAAGGGGCCTGAGGCAAGGTGATCCCCTTTCTCCTTTGCTCTTTGCTCTCGCCTCTGATGTCCTGAGTGTGATGCTCTTCCATGCTCTCAAATCTAAAACCCTGATTGGAGTTCCACTGAATCACTCAGATAACATTTGTCACTTCCAATACACTGATGATCTCCTAATTTTCTCCACTGGGGGACAGGAAGACCTTCATATCATTAAACTAATTTTGTATCTTTATGAGGGGTCCTCTGGTTTGACCATTAATTACTCTAAAAGATGCTTGTATTCTTCTAACTATGGCTTCCAACCCCATCACACATCTGCTAGTATCTTGAACTGCTCCCGGAACTGCCTCCTAATTACTTACTTAGGTGTCCCCCTTTCTGGTCGTCGTCCCAAACGAAATGATTGGGCTAACCTCATTGGCATGATTCGTTCTAGGCTCACCTCCTGGAAAGCAAACTATTTATCTCTTGGTGGCCGTTTAACCCTTGTCAACTCTGTTCTCTTAACCATACATGTTTACTGGATGACGGTATTCAAGCTCCCTGCTTGGGTGATTAAAGATATTGACAAAATTCGGAGAGACTTCCTCTGGAGAGGTCCTGATTTGGGACCCAAAGGTATCAGACTAATCGCCTGGAACAGGATCACTAGACCGCGGGAAATGGGCGGATGGGGTATTCTTAATCTTCAAACTTTCAATATCACTTTACTTGGAAAATGGTGGTGGAAATTAATTTGTAATCCTAATTGCACTTGGGCCAAAGTCATTCACGCTAATTATTCTATTAGAGACATATACGGAATCCTTTTTCACATTCCACCTAGAAATAAATCCTTTTTCTGGGCGGGTGTGACTACCAATCTTCCTCCCTTCCGGTAATGCATCTCAAAATTGGTTAATAATGGTACATACACCTCTCTCTAGTTTGACCGCTGGCATGCCGGAATTCTTCTTAAAGATCACTGGCATGATCTCTTCAATGATTGTCTCGTCCCTTGGATATCCATCAGGCAATTTTCCCAGTATCTAAATCATTCCTTGCAATTATTTCAAACTGCCACTCCGGATATGTTAACTTCTCTCCTGGATATCATCCCTGATTGTTCCAATATACAGAACGACAATTACAATTGGAATCTCGACAAAAGTGGCACTTTCACTGTCAAATCCTTTTACAGATTCCTCATCGATGGTGGTACTCGCAGCCCTCTATATTCTCTTTTTTGGAAAACTCGTTGCCCTAGCAAAATCACTCTTTTCTGTTGGCTTGCAGGAGAGAACAAAATTCTCACTCTCGCTAACCTCTTTAAGAAAGGATGCAATTTTCAAAACTCTACTGATACTTGTGTTCTCTGTCACAATGCCTCTGAGAACCTTCATCACCTTTTCCTAGACTGCGACTTCTCTAAACGAATATGGGCATTCTTCTCTCAAATCCTAGAAGCACCCTTTCTTTCACAGACCATCCCTCTTCTGTGGACTTCCTGGATCCCTTCTCTTGCCCCCAAACTCTGACTCCTTTGGGACCTCATTTCTCGTGCAATTTTATGGAATATCTGGCTCGAAAGAAACTGTCGTATCTTTCAATTGACTGATTTGACACACTCAAGTATTATTTATAAAATTGCTAACATGCTTCTCTCTTGGTTCCCTACAGCTGCTGACAGACATCAACAAACTCTCACTGAAGCATCACAGAAAATTAAATGCTCTCTTGATTTCTTCAGCACTAGAGCTTCGACCTCTACCGGCAATCCCGATCTCGACGCGGCACAGGAGTAGTTGCCCCTCCTGCTTCTCTTATCAGGCCTGACACACCAGATGGGGTCTTCCGTCTGATTCGTTATTTATCTCTTTTTGTTCCTTTGTTTTACTACTGTACTTTGTTTTCCCTCACTTCTGGTGAGTGCAGTTTCCTCCTGTTTTGTTTACTACTTTTTCAATAAAGCAGTGGTTTATCCACTTTTATCAAAAAAAAAATCTGTTTTGTTCTCAACCTTCACTTTTTGTGAAATGAAACATGCAGAGATCCAAACTTGGGCCTTCCTTTGCGGATCTCACAACAGCTCTCAAGTCTTTACAATGGCTTGTTGTTTCTGTTTATCAGGATGCGCAAAACCCACCTTTGGCACAAGAAATAGCAGTAAACACAACGCCTTAAACATACCCAACGGTAAATAAGCAATATGAGTATCCATCCGTTTGTTACTTTTTGTAATGCTTAGAAGTGCCCTTGAATTAGGAGATGTGAAGTGAAATGCTTGCTTAGTTTGGCTTTTGGACAAGAGCAAAAAGTAATGCCCACTTGGCCTATGTCAATGTTTTCCTTCTTGAGATTGTACCGGAATGCTCTTTATGTCTATAAAGTATATACTAGTATTCACAAGTCCGAAGAACATTCAGTGGTGTGTAAATGCATTTTCTTAGGGTGTTTTCTTTTCTTTGTGCCCAATTGAAAACCAGGGACATTATATAGACCAAAATGGGAAGACCCTATTGCTGATTGTGAGGTCAGGGAGTGGCATTGCGTTGATTGTAATTAAGTTGTGTAAATAATAGTAATGGTACTTTGAGTTATTAAAGAATGTGGTCTCAGGAATCTTTGAGAACTAGATTAAATTTTTCCGATTTGATTGAATGAATGAATGGAGGAAATGAAAAAGAGAATATGACATTTTTATATTGGTGCCTGCAGTACTGTTGCTGGAATTAAATTTATATATGAAACATTGGATGTTCTTGCTGTGCCATTTGATTTGTGAATATTTTCATCACAATGGTAAACCATTAAGCTCCATGCAAACTTATGCATTGTCTACTCTGTTTTCATTGTTGTGTTTTGTCAAAATGTTTGTACCTTCATGTCTTCAATGAAAATTAAAAACAGGAAAATCTGCCAAGCAATGGCAAGGCCTTGTAAATTTATCGTATGGTTATAACAGGGAGTTGTTTGGTTATGCAACTAAATAAATCATTCTTTAATGATTGGACAACAAGTGATGAATTCTGTTTGAGAAAAACTACTCAATTTGTGATGAGCAATTCATTCATATAATAAATATTGATAAGTATGACATAGTCTTTTAGCTGTTCAAAATTTGCCTCATCTGATGGTGGATAATCCTCTGATTATTCACTCGATCAAAGTTATGCCTTTTTGGGTAAAAGAGCAAAAAGCTACAAAAAAAAAACAGAAGAAACACCACAAAAAGTTCGGGAAGAAGAGGTCAGGATCGGCACAAAGCTCATCAAGCCCAGAAGGTCGGGTCAAGGCCTCCAAAAACAGAGATAAGGAAGGATTGAGAAGCCCAAAGGCTGCCGCTCATCGACAATAGAGTTCTTTTTCCCTTAGAATCGAAGAGATGGAGATGTCAGGGAAGTCCTTCATTAGTTGCTTCAGTTTGTTGAGCAGATTGCTAGCTCGCCAGGAAATGCAGGGGTGAAAGTTTTTGCTTAGCTGCTCGACCCCTGGGCAATCACAGCAGATGATCGTAGGTTGCCAGTTGAAATCTTTACAATGTTGAAGAGCCAGGCAAATAGCATCAATCTCAGCATCAAAAGGTGTGGAATGGCATGTGCGAAGCACCGCAAGCAAAAACCAGGGCCGGGGTTAGCAACAATGATGAAACCAAGGCCAGCACACTTAGAGGCCGAGCTCCAAGAGGCATTGGCATAGATAAATATGGATTTGGGAGAAAGAGAAGGCCCAGAAAACTCCCTGATATTGTTGTCCCTGAAGAAATTGTTACAGTGGTTAATAGCCCTGGCGGGAATAGAAACCAGATTAAGATTGGCGTTTTGAAAAATAAGATTGCATCTCTCTTTCCATATGATCCAAGCCATTGTGGCAATCAAAGCTTTAACCTGATCACAATCCATTCTATTCCTGCCATAATACTCCAACCAACGGCGTAACATAAGTAATTTAAATCCAAAGGGTCTCTGCTCATCCCGATGAGAATTGGGGTCCAAAGCAGGTCTTGAACTTTTGAACACAACCAAATGAGATGGGAAAGCGATTCATCATATAATCCACGTAAAAGGACTGACTAACAAAAAGGTCCAATGTTTAGATTGTAAAGATAGGCACCCGTCGTTAGTTTATCATGAGCAAGTTTCCAAATGAAAGTTTTAATACGAGGGACAACAGATAATTTCCAAATAAGATCCCACCCCATCCAATTTTCAGAATCAGCACAAGATGAATTGATATGGTTGTAGACAGTGGAAGAGATAGTAGCATAATGCGAATGATAGGCCCATACCCACTGATTATCATTAGTCTCAGTAATACTGACATTCGAAATAAAATCAAGATCCACAGAGTTACCAAAAGCAATTCTCAGATAATTCGCATTGAAAACATTATTATCCAAGAAATCATTGATGTTTAAGTTTTCAAAATTCAGGTCCATGTTTAGAAATGTAAGCTTATGCGATATAGGAAGATCCATAATCCAAGGATCAGTCCATAATCCAAGGATCAATCCACCAATCCAAGCCATTACTATTGAGGGAGATGATTTTAAAATTGGCTCGAAGGAAATCAGAAGTATTACAAATAGATTTAAAGAACCAAGAGGAGCGGGCAGGAGAATGATGCTTCCATGGATGCCACCCATGATATTTGTCTTTAAAAATGTCCACCCAGATCTTGTTATCAGAATCAAGGATAGCAAAGATGTTCTTGGCCATAAGTGAGTGTTTAACAAGTCTTAGATTTTTAATACCAAGCCCCCCCTCCTCCCCCTCAGGCTTAGATTGAGTCGTGAGGGCCCAACCAACAGAATGGAAACCGCGTTTATTGCCGCCATGACCCCAGAGGAAATCCCTGGCCAGTTTGGAAATGGAATCAAGGATAGTAATAGGCAGGTTCATGACTGAAGAGATGTAGATAGGAATAGCAAATAAAGTGCTGTTAATCAGAACAGAGCGACCAGCAAGAGAGAGGTGCGATCAAAGTTATGCCTTGCCAAACTTATCTTGTTTCCTAATCTGAATTCAACTCGAGAATTTGTTAATGCCCTTTAGCAGCATTCCAAAATCAAAGCTTTGATTGATCATCAAGTTATTGAATAGTTGCTATCCTCAAGGAAGTTCCCTGCACTTCATTTCCACTGTCAAGCTAGCAACACATTTGCCCACACCTGCAAAATAAATAACTAAATAAATAACATGGGAAAAGTAAATAAATAATATATCCTAGCAACCTTATTAGAAATAATTGTCATGAATATATATAAAAAATAATTCAACCCTAAATGGACATAACAACACAAGTGTGACATAAGCATCACCTTATTATAAAATATTGTAACAAAAAGACACAATGCTTCTTTAGCATTGCGATAGTAAACTTTTGATCCTCTAACAAGCCTACTTTGGTTTGATGAGTAGATTCTTGCTATCACACTAAATACATTAGGAAACTCCACACATCTTGATCTCAATGAAAACTCTTCGATACTAAACTTTTGCTCCTCCAACAAGTCTACTTTGGCTTGATGAATAGGTTCTTGCTATCACACTAAATACTTGATGAGTTAGTCATCTTATAGTAGCAACACATCTACCAATTAACACCTGTTTTTGCCTTTGCTTTGCTCTTTAACCTGCCAAAACAAGATGAGAGAAAAAACCAAAACAAACATCACAATAATTTTAGAGCATTCTGCATTTTGACAAAACCAAGGCCTTCAAAGTTAGACAAGGTCCACAAGTAATCCTCAGTAATATATAAGAGAAAATAACAAATAAGTATTTTGCAGATATATATATATGCTTCCAAATAAATCCAACATGTTAACAAAGCACAACTTACCTGAAAATATAGTTTGAATGAAAGATACAACCCAACAACTAATGTCTTCAATCAATCAACTTTCACCAAACAACTTAGAAAATACATAAGATAACAATGATAAACAAATGTCAAACTTGGAAACCAAATAATAACATGTCTTCACACCGGCATAAATAAAAAACCAATCAAAGTGTTCATATTTGAGAAGAAAAACCAGAAACAACATGAGCAATCTAGAGCATAATTGCACAGTAAATTTGGTAGATCACTGATTCATCGCAAAGAGAAGTTGTAGTTCTGAGAAGTGTATGGAGATGTAAAACCCGGAAATTAAAGACCTGTAAAAGGTATGGCATGATTTCTCAATGTTATAAGTTGCACATTGAATCTGAAAACAAAAAAGAGAAGAGAAGAAAAAAACATTTTCTCCTAATAAATGTTGATCTTACTTGGTTTGAACATGAGATGATCTCTTAACTTGTGCAGACAAAAACATAGAAAACTCGAAGACCTTTCATTTACTTCCACTAGTCGTGCATTAATTCATTAGGGTTCTCGTCCTGTAAAGACAAGAATATTCAACAAATTAATCAGTTTTAAAAAGGTAATGTTCCTAGTTTTAATTACATACTTGTACATATTCTTCCATGCTTCCAACATTGTCCATGCGCTTAATAATAATAATCCAATTATCATTAGTGTTATAATGGGTGCATATTGATAAACTATATATAAACTAAACATTCAAACATAACAAGGTAGGGAAATAGGCATACATATGCTTGATTAATAAATGCCGCTTCCAAATTGCGATCCTATAGAGTTAATTATGCAGATTTAATGACTTTTAAAGCTCCTTTTATATATATATATATATATATATATATATATATATAAAGAACTCAGCAGGAATAGTAAAAAAGAATTCTATAATTTAAAAAAAAAATCATTATGTTATAGCGATTGATTAATGAATTGAAAATTATATTAATAATTTGTTTCAACATTCATTAATCCACAGTACATGTGAAGAAGTTAGAAATAATAAAAGCATGAAACTTACCCCGATGAAAAATGGCTGAAGATGAGATGGGATGGTGACATTATCCCACGGTTTCCCATCATTCACTCTCCCACACGAATTAATAAAATCTAGTGCAGCTTTTTGCACAAACAAAGATTGACATATTTGTTCCTGCAAGTCCTGCAAAGACAATATTCACCAAATCAATCATTCTTAATTAGTTAATATTCCTAGTTTTAATTACATACTTGTTATTTATACTTCCATACATCAAACATTATCTATGCGTTTAATAATAATAATCCGATTTTTGGTATTATAATGGGTGCATATTGATAAACTATATATATATCTACTAACGTTCAAATATGATAATGAGGTAGCAAAAGAGGCATACATATGACCGATTAATAAATGCCCTTTCAAATTAAAGTGAGATCATATCGAGTTAATAATACAGATATAATGAATTCTAAAGCTCCTTATATATATATATATATATATATATTCAAAAAAAATTCAACATTAGTAAAAAAAGAATTATATAATTAAAAAAAATCCTTATGTTTTAGCGATGGATTAATGAATAGAAAATTATATGAATAACTTGTTTTAACGTTCATGAATCCACAGTGCATGTAAAGAAGTTGAGACTAATAAAATAAAAGCATGAAACTTAATTACCTCTATGGATTCCATGGATTTTGGTAAAATGGGACATGGGATGGTGGCATCATCCCACTCTAAGCTTTCCCACCATTCTCTCTCACAATCAATGTGTATCATTCTCTCACAATCAATGTGTATCATTCTTTGATTGTTGTTAATGCGACCCTTGAATGGTAACTTCTTCAGATTATGACATTGATTCACTGTCAGCCAGGAAAGTGGGAAATCCAATGCAAAATTGCTTATGCTCACTAATTTTGGTAGATTATTTATAAGTAGAAATTTCAATGAGGGGAATGTCGGGCGGTGTTCTAAGACTTTTTGTTGTTGGATTTCTCTCTCCTCCTCGATGTAAAACAATGTTTCTATTTTTGCACAATCTTTTATATCTAAATATAAAAGACATGGGAGATGCTAGGACCCATGCTAAATTATCCAAATTACATCCTGATATATATAACTTCTTCAACACATGAAAAAATTTTGGAGGCGATAGATCTGTGAAAATAATGTTCTGCAATTTTTCGGCATTAAGGATTTTGAGAATATAGAGATGACTCCCACTTTCCATTCATCACAAGCTCCTTAAGCTGTGGGCATGAATGAATTTGTAGTGACTGCAAAAATCCATGAACTTTGCAGCTTAAAGTGTCAAATGAAAGAGAGATCAAGTTATCCATATTGGCTAGATAAAGCTGAGTAGTTGGCAAACATGAGAGTTGTTGGAGAACCTCTTGTGATACTACACGCATTCCAATTGCTTTGATGCTGTTATGTTTCTTCCATAGCTTTAACTCTTCCGGTTCTACCCACCCATACGGATATATGTCAATGACCTTCAACTTCTGTAATCTTGACATGAGACCATCCTCTACCTTGCCAAGCCCTTTCAAATTTCTGCATATCAGATATTGCAATTTCTTCAAATATACCAACTCCTTTGGAAGTGATGAGATATTTGTTTTTGAAATGTTTAGGTATTGCAAATTAGCCAAACATTTCATGCCCTTTGGAAGCTCTTCGATGCCAGTTTCTTGAAGATCCAAATATGTCAAATTTGGCATCGCACTAAAAAATCTTTCAGGAATATTTTTAAAATAAGAATTAATTTGTATCATTAAACACAATAAGTCAGAACACTGACAAGACAAAATTGGCAAAAGCTCCACCTTGCCACTTACAATCACTCGGTTCGCGAATCTCCAATTCTCTGCATTGATTGATGTTATTTCAACTTCGAACGAAGAAAATCTTTTCACTATCCATTTATTCATGTTCATCCCACAATCTGATGCTATCCACACTGCCATCTCATAAATTACATCATGTGACCTCACGTAAACATCATCAGAAGAATACAATAAACATGATTCCTCTAGATTCTTAAAGATATGTCTTGCTTTGCCATAAGCTTGCTGTAAATTGACAAAATCACCGATCAAGCCTAAACCCATCCATAATTCCAACAAATCATCTTTTCTTAACCATTGCAAAATGGAAGCACACAAAAAACACTCCTGAATATTTCTAGGTAGATTATCATAACTGAATTTCAAAATCGGAAGTAATGATTCCTGCACACCTTGAACTACTTCAGTACCTGAATTCTTTAGCAAGCTCAAAATATCATCCCACTCTTGGACAGTATTTCTGTTAGACATGGCCTTACCAACCACTTGCAGAGCAAGTGGCAAACCCCCACACTTGTTCATCACTTGCCAAGCTATTTTCTTGAACTTTTCATCTGACTCAATTACTGCTAGATTAACATTGTGCTTGAAAAGAGCCCATGCTTCATCTGGTTCCAAGCATTCCACTTTAATTCTTTTGCTTGCTCTCATCCGGGCACACACATTTTCTGATCGAGTAGTAAAAATCACTTTATATTTGTATGGTTTGGTGGAATCATCATCGTCCCTATAAGGATTGATAATTCCAAGACCAACAAGGTCTACTGGCTCCCATATGTTATCTAAGAGCAATACAATGTTCTTAGTTTTCAGGGCATTGAAGAAGTCTTTTTGAACAGAATCAGGGGCCAAATGCAATTCCTTAGCAATCTCTTTCTGAAGTTCTTCCAACTGAGAATTTTGTGAAGCTTCAATAAACAACACATGATCAAATCCCATGTTTGCATTATCTAACAATCGTTGGTTGATTTTTTTCAAGAGTGTGGTCTTGCCTACACCTCCCATGCCCCATATGCCAATTATGTCGTCTGTTTCATCTGCCAGGTAACTGCAAGCAACATCAAGGTTGGACCCGATTTTTTTCCCCGCTATTTTAGATGATTCAGGGACTGGTTTAGGCGGTGGTACGCCAGTAAATTTGATTTCTGGCAGTTTTGTTGTCAACTGAGTTATCTCCTCTTTCAATTTGAATGCATTCCTGCCAATCTTATACCTTGAAAAACAATTTAGAGAACAAGAGCCTGCTGGAACACAATTACCTTTGTCATATTCATCCAATAATCGTTCTACTTTATATTCCTTTTCTCCAACCTGTTCAAAAACAATTCAAATGGTGTAATTAGAAATCTTTGTGGGTAACACAACTTACTTTTTCTATATTATAACAAACTTGAAAAGCACAAACATAAAATTCTATGATGTAATGATTTAGAAGTAACCAAGGAAAGAAAAAGTCATCCTATAGTTATGGTAGAAGAAGCTTTACATCGCGAAGCCAGTCTTTAACTTGATGTTGATTATCGAGTAGTTTGCCGTTGTGTTGAGGATCATCAAGCTTTCTCTGAACGTCCTCCTTCGTGGCCATGAGATGTTTCATGGCGTTCTTCAAATCATCAATTTTCTCGTTGGTGCGGAACACAAAGCTAATGTCCTGACGAGTAACAAAGC